>NW_028318083.1:31960000-32115000 GCF_062004578.1 Staurois parvus | reverse complement strand
ATTTGTTCAACTCTCTATCAGCGGCATGTTAAATTCACCCTGGCGTACTGTGCTGCCCTCCATATCCAACCAGTGGATGGTGACAGGCTCTCTTTCACCTCGCCTTCTGTGGCGGAGTAATATCCTCAGAGTCCCTAAAACAGCCATGGATTAAGGTTTCTCTTCTGCACCATCTTCCTCCTCCCCCCATGGGGAAATTCCGTTCCATTCCAGAATCAACCGAGTCTTCAAAAACCGCCTCATAAACGTGTGCGATTTAGTTGAACCAAAGACCGCTATGTTACTCGCTGACTTGTATCATCATGGCCTAAGTAATGTTTTTTCTTGTTTGTATATGCTCCCTCAGGAACTATTGTCTTCTGTCCTTTTGTAACTACTCTGTGGTCCTTGTTTTTTGTTACCCGCATTCCTTGTGATGAATCGCTTTGCTAGCCTATCCCCCCGTGTAAGCGCAGGTGGCTCCCATATTTCCTCCCCACTTTTTCTCCTCCTCCTCTATCCCTCCCATTAACCCCCCCTTTTTTTCCCTTTTTTTCCTCTCCCCTCCCTATTCCCCCCATATACTTTGATCATTACTACAGTAGTGGAGTATCCAGTGCGGGAGCTTTGCTGCATTGTTCAATGCAGAAAAACGTGAAGTTTTTCTGCATTGAACAATGCAGCAAAGCTCCCGCCCTACTGCTCCCTTCCTTATTGCATCACTCCCAATTTAGTTTTGTACCAGGTCGCTCAGTGACCCTCAATATCCACAAAGTACTGTTGGTCCTGGAATATGCTAAAACTCACCCTATGCTTGATCTGACACTTATATCCTTAGATGCGGAAAAAGCCTTTGTTTTGCCTGGCTCTTCATGGCCATGCAGAAGTTTGGTATTTCAGGCCCCATTTTGGACTTTATACGACAAGTGTACTCTTCGCACACATCTAGACTGGTCAACCCTGACTTTATGTCCACTGACATTCCCTTAACTAAGGGCATCAGACAAAGTTGCCCACTCTCCCCCCTTCTCTTTAACATTGTCATAGAACCTTTGTCCAGACAACTTAATTCTTCATCAGGGGTTATTAGAGTAACGATTGGTGAACACACTCTTCGCTCAGCTCTTTTTGCAGACTATATCTTATTGTTTTCCTCAGATCCACCCAATGATTTTATACTACTCCAGAATCTGTTTGCGACCTTCTGTAAATGTTCCGGCCTACAAATCAATTTTGATAAGAGTGAAGTGCTCCCTCTAAACTGCACTACCTCTTCTCGCTGACTCCCATCTTCCCCTTTTAGTATAGCTAAACACTCAATTACTTATTTGGGCATTCATATAGGCAGAGAACCATTGTCTCTTTACTACCCTAATTACCCTCCTCTGCTTAACAAGATTGTACAGGAATTGGAAGCTTGAACGACTCTTCCCCTTCCACTCTTTGGGAGATGTCATCTCTACAAAATGGTCTTATTTGCGAGATTGCTCTATCCCCTACAAACACTCCCTATCCTCTTAAAGCATTCGGATGTTTGAAAGATCCATAAGACCCTACAAGTCATCTTGTGGCAATGCAAGAAACCGTGCATTGCATTACAACAACTGAGTCTCCCAAAGAGTGAGGGAGAGGCAGGCCTGCTGAATATTAGATTTTACAATTTGTCCTGCCTGCTTCGTCAGAGTCTCGATTGGATTACTATGAAGTCCCGTTCACTCCAATTACTCCATAGAGGAAGCCCTGGTGTCTCTGCTACATCTTTCAGGCATTTTGCATTCTAATCGTAAAGCCTCACCTGGACCTCTCCGATCAAATCTTCTGATCAGAGACACTGTATTGGCCTAGAGGGAACTGTGAGGCTCCTTGGCTTACCACTACGAATATCCTCCTATTTGCCTATTCTTGGAAAACCTATGTTTCCTTCAGCTCGTGAGCATTTACCCAATGGTCTCATAAAGGACTTACTAATGTTATCTCCATCTTTGAGGATACCAAGCAATCCTTTCAACCCTTCTCAATCTTTGCTGCTCAATACTCCTTACCAGGCTCCCACATCTTTTACCATCATCATCTGGTGACATTTCTCCAGACATGCTATTCCCCAAAACAGGACCCCTTCCAACGCTCCTTTATAGAGAGTCTACTGTGTCAGGACCACTACTCCATCTCAGTTATCTACTCTCATCTAATTTATCACCAATCTGCAAAATACCACCTTACTCCATTTAAACCATGGACCCCCATACTGTCTACAGACGACACTCTGGATAAAATACTGTTGGGATACAGAAAAATTTTAACCTCTGAAACCACTAAGCAACTTATTCACTCCCTGGTTATCTCTCAACTTGACTATGTAACTCCCTCCTCATTGGCCTACCTAATCGCAGGCTATCCCCTCTTCAGTCTATCATAAATGCTGTTGCCAGACTCACCCATCTTACTAACCGTTCCATATCTGTCATCCCTCTCTGCCAATACCTCCACTGGCTTCCCATTGCTGAACAAATAAAATTCAAAACATTCACAATAACATATAAAGCCATTTATAACTCTGCCCCAAATTACATCACCAATCTTGTCTCCAAATATCACCAAAATCATCCTCTCTGATCCTCCCATGACCTCTTGCTGTCTAGCTCCCTTGTCTCCTCCTCCCATGCTCATCTCCAGGACTTCTCCAGAGCCTCCTCTATCCTCTGGAACTCTCTATCTCAATTTATCCGACTATCGCCTACTCTGCCCACTTTTAGGCGATCTCTGAAAACCTATCTCTTCTAGGAAGCCTATCCTGCCTTCAGCTAATAACTGAATGTTATATTTCTCCTATCAGTCCATCCCCCACAGTTATTAACTTTTGTACCACCAGCCCCTCCCTCTTAGATCCAAGAAGCAGAACCCTCCTGATCCACTTGTATTTAACTGTATTGTTGCTGTATTGTCTCCCATTATATTGTAAAGCACTGAGCAAACTGTTGGCACTATATAAATAAGGTATAATAATAATAATTAGTAAATCAATACCATTATTTTTTTTTGTAAACAAGAGCAATGGAAATGTATATTTGTCAAAGACACTACAGGAAAAGTACTTTATTCTTAGAGCTCCAGAAATAATGTTTGTAAAATAATACAGGTCTTATTGTGGGCAGGAAATACTTTCACCAGAATAGTGTAATGCAGATATGTTTATTTCTTCCCTTCAGTAATAATAACAGAACAGCTGAATTGTTTTTTATCTTTATACTTTGACAAAGCTAGATAAATAGTGGTGTAGTTTGCATTGTATTTCACTTTGTCCAAAACACTATAGGAAATTAATCTGATTTGTTCTTGTATGAATACATGCAATAAAATAAAATACTTTATTTGGTGCAGGAAATGCTACCACAAAAAAACAGTAATAAGCAAAAATAAGGTTTTTTTTCCCCCACACAACAAAAAAGGATAAGTGCATTCAAAAGTATTCAGTCCCACTACCTCCCCTTGTATAGATGAAGAATACTAATATGAATAATCGTAACTGCAAAAAATATATAACTTTTCATCTTATGTGGTAAAGTAAACCTGAGTTCTGTGCCCAAACAAGACAAGTGGAGGGCAAAGGATTAGTCACTAGTTCTCATGTGGATTTCCTGCAGTTTCTTTTTCCCTTCTCTCCTTTTGAACTTAAAGGCAGGGCTTTGATTCATTATGTCAAAGCTGCCCACTGATGACTGGTGATTTAATGAACGGTGCGGGGATACTCAAGAAGTAGCAGGAGATGTACAAAAATCCAAAAAATGAACAAAGCAAAAGCAGGCAGATCCTTCCCTCCACTTTTTCTCCAGCAAGGAGAGCAGTGAGCATCACAGTAGTTACTTCACCATATCTCACTCTTCTGATATACTGCTAGGAGGTTGAAAGCATAGAATGTGCATTATACAATTGTTTCAAGGAAATTTCAAGACAAAAAATATTTTTTCAGGTTCCTGTTTAGACACTATTAACATTCTAGATGTTTCAGATAACTTCTTAAAGCAGAAGTAAAGTCCGCACTGAAACTTTCTCTCATATAACAGCATACAAAGCATACCTATTGTTATTATAAACTTGTAGTAAAGCCGTTTATTGTTGAGATATTGCTATTGATAATGTTAATTGCACATGTACGGTTCATTACACATTCTTGGAACATTTGGACAATGCAAAGATGTAAAGGGCCCTATTCAAAGATGACATAGTCAACTATTTGGCATGGACTCTTAAACTTTTTCCGTTTGGTCCAAGCATGCATAGAATTTTCTAAGAGATCAGTAGAAGGCAGAAGAAGAGATAGAAGAACTAAACCTGGAGATGCAGACAAGATGGCTTCAGCATCTACAACAGCCAGTCATTTTCTGAACTAAGGGAATTGTTTTTTGTTTCACACAGCAGACTATACTTTTAGCATTGGGTTGCAAAACAAAAAAAAAAGATTTTTGATGAATAATTGTGTCATTGTATTTTTAACTTAGTATGGGCTGTGAAGAGGACATTTTCTATACATTGTTATACCCTACTCGAGTCTTTCCACCTGTGAAATATACTGTATGTTTGTATTTTGCCTAGCAAAATAAATTGTATACTTTGAATAACTTTGTGAACATGAAATTCTGTATTTTGTAAATAACATTCCCTAATAAGCATGTTTTTCCTTGCTGAAGACATTTCCCCCCCAAAAACATCTTGTTCATTATGAAGTGACAGAATGAAATTTACTGAGGGAAGAAATGACATTTGATTCACCCTGCTCTCACGTACTAAAGTGCAATATGAATTAGTCTGAAATAGATCTATCTTCAATTTCCTCCTTACAAAATGTAATACAGTTAAATGACAGAGATTAATTATTACATTAATGACTGTCACAAAATGAGAGTATAGCTGTACACTGAGTCCTCCTTGACACTTTTACTTAATTCACAGTGAATTATTCTGTGTGGAAAAATCTTTTCGAACAAGGGCATTTTAATAAGAAATATTTTGAAAAAGTAATTATCTCTTTCTGAATTGTAGGAGAAACACTCTTCTTGGTATGTCTTCTAAGGTTGTACATGGATGGCACTTCCAAAAACAGGAATGTCTTACGCACTAGCTGCAGTATGAACTTGGAAAGAGATCATCATTTGTAATAAGTCCTGACACTCAAGATATATCTAGTGCTCAATACTTTTTAATAAGCTTTCATACCTGTCCTTTACAGGAAATTATAAACACATGGGCTTTAATTAATACCACAGTACAAAGAGTAGTGCTGTATAGTAACCAACTGAAACCAAGCATAGACTATCTGTCAGCAGTTTAACACTACACATAATAGCCATTCTGGGTATAGTGAATCTTCAGAAATCAAAAAATCCTAACATTTCCTGAGTCAGATTGTTAAATGCTGATTCTGAATGGGTGTTCTAACTTACTGCACACAGCAGGCTCAAATCAAGTCACTAACACAAGAATAAGAATTTGTAATTTAGCCATGTGGCTGTAATTTTCAAATGTAATTGGACTTGGTTGAAAATAATCATCACTCATTTTGAAAATGTGGATCCTTTTCCTAGACAGTTAGCTCAGTAAAAAGAGACTTGTGTCTTTTTGCACCTTTAAAGTACACAAATTGTTCATAAACTGATCCTTTTCCATTAATATGATAGACTGATTTGCATTTTTAAAAAATTAGCAAAAATCAGCTGCTTTGCAGCTTTGCACATTGGAGTGACCAAAAAATATATAAAAAAGCCACACACACTGCCATATACACGTTCAGTTCTGAGATGTCTCCCCTTGTTCCAGGACCCCTCAGAAATTTGTTATCATAAAAGGCCCTCAAAAGACAGGATTATTTTAATCCTCCTACCTCCCTGTAACACAATCACATGCCTTATTGGGGGGGGGGCACTTCCATTTCCTTTTTCCTCACCTAAACAAGGATGACCTAGCCCTTTGTGCTCACAACATTTTGCAATAGCATGTTCCACAATCCAAAAGACTTCAAGACATTCTTCCAGCAGTTTGCCAGCTTCATGCATGTGCAGCAGCATTGTGTGCAGAAGAAGATGTACAGAATTGATAGATGGCTCCCAAATTCAAGGCAGTGTCATGGAGAAAAAAAAATCTGTAGGCCTTCAGTTGCAAGGAATACAGTACTGCACTTCATAGGCTAGTAAGTAAATGAGCATTTGTAGTTGCTGACTTTTATATTTGGATAGCCAGGTGAAGTTCATCTTTAAAGGAAGCCCAGTTCCACAAAGTTAATGTTTTCATAAAAATTGAGGGGTATGAAATATTTTGGCTATTTATTAAAAAAGCATTGTCCTTTTGAGCCCTTTCTTAGAACCATCCGGGAAAACTCTAACATAGCTGTAATCAGCTGTGGAAACCATACTCATAAAATATTGGTCTATGTAGATGATTTAGTTTTTTCCTTAGTAAACCTGTTACCACAGTACCTAACCTCCTTGCAGAATTTGATAAGTATGGTGAACTGTCAAACTTAAAAAAAAATCAGAGGCTTTCAATAGCACCATCCCAGATCGTGTACTAGGTAATCTTCAAGGAAAGTTTCCAGTTCAAATGGGTCACATCCCATATCAAATATTTATGCATTCTGTCAGGAAAGGGTTCACCACTGGTCGTGCTGTGGCTCACCCGCTCTGTGGTCTGCAGTACCAGCTCCTACCAGAGAGTGCCGTTCAGCAGCCAGGATCTCACCTCCTGCAATCAAGCTATCATCTGAGGCTGATTGCAGGAGGTGTATTTAAACAGCAACCAGGCCTGCGATCAGTGCCTTGGTGTTTTCCTTATGCCCCTGTTACCTGTTTCCTGCTAAACATGCTACCTGCTCTGTGTCCCGGCTTCCCCTGCTTCCCATGGTTGATCTCCCGTGTATGACCCCGGCTGGCCTGACTACTCTTGTTTCTGTTTGTGTTTGTATTGGGTGTAGGGTTTGTATTGAGTTGTTGTTGTTTGCACTGTGCGTTGTTACTGTGTCTCACAAATAAATGGTATTTTCATTACTCCTGAAGCCTGGTGTTCCCTATGTTAGTCCACATGTCTCTGGTCATAGCCAGTTTTCTGACATAACACCAAGGCCATTCCTGACCAGAAGTGGCTGCACAGGGAAGCCATCTTGGCTTGTTATTTGTAAAGGATGCATCCTGAGGAGGTTGTGTACTTGTCTCTGCTAGTCTTAGAAGACAGAGAATACGGCTATCAGATTCTGAAGGAGTGGGCCAGGGATCAGCTGCTAGAGTGCATGTGGGTTGCTCATTCTCTAGTAGATCAAGGCATGGTGTTTTCTGAGGTGCAGCCATTGATCCAGGTTTGTGCTGAATTGGCTCTGTCCAGTATCCTTGAAAGTAGGGATGACTTTTCTCCGCCATTTAGTGTGGATCAAGTAGAGTCACTGGTATGGTTGTTGGAGGATGATCCGGATTGTTTCTAGGAGCATTATTCAGCATGTTCACCACATGTGCTAGTGGATTGTATAAACGCAGTGCAGTCTTTGGTCAGACAGGCTATGTGTAAGCTGAGCTTTGTTCAACCAGTACTACAGACATGGTCAGATTTGTTACACCCAGCCTCAGTCAGCTTGCAACAATCCAGTCCTGCTTCTAATCATTCCTCTGTTCAAAGCTCTCTTCCTTCATTCCCCACAGCACCCCCAGTTACAGCCCAGAATACCCTGCTATCAACCACATGTCAGTACCCTGTTCCCACTCGCTGCACCTATCCTGCCTTTAACCCTGTAAAGTCCTCTGTGGCAACCGCTCCCTCCTCTGTTCCATCCTTCAGCTCCTCTCTGTCTTCAGCTGCTCCCTCCGTTTACAGCTCTGCATTCACTTGCAGTACTTCAGTAACTAAACCCAAGAAGAAGTGAAAATTCTTTCCAACTAGTACCATCCTGCCAGTATCCAAATCTGTCAACCTGCTGTCTGAGAACCCCTCTTCTGTTATCCCGCCTGATGTCCCGATGCCTGTTATCCAGCCTGATGCCCTGATGCCTGCTATCCAGCCTGATGCCCCGATGCCTGCTATCCAGCCTGATGCCCCAATGTCTGCTATCCAGCCTGATGACCCGATGCCTGTTATCCAGCCTGATGCCTTGATGCCTGCTATCCAGCCTGATGTGCCTCTGCTCGCTGCCCAGCCTGATGTGCCTCTGCTCGCTGCCCTGCCAGATGACCCGGTGCCCGCTGCGGAGCCAGATGACCCGGTGCCCGCTGCAGAACCAGATGACCCGGTGCCTGCTGCGGAGCCAGATGACCCAGTGCCCGCTGTTGGGCCAGATGACCCGGTGCCCGCTGTCGAGCCAGATGACCCAGTGCCCATGTCCTCCCTAGGATTCTATATCTCCTTCAGACACTTCTTACCACTATCCATGCAAACGTCTTCAAAACACTGCAATTCATACTCAACAGGTTTGTTTGGGCATCTAAACCAGCCAGGATTAACCATTCTATTACGCAGACCCAAAACTCCCAGTAGGATAGAGCTTCCTGCTATTAGACTTTATCATCTAGCTGTTCATCTCTCAAGAGCCCTAGATTGGTGTCACTATTCCAAACTCAAGCAATGGGTATCTATTGAGCAGGTTACTTCTCCCTTCCTACTCACTGCTCTTCTATGGATCCCAGCAGTCACATACCCAGAACCCAACTCAGGATCTTTCCACTTTACCACTTTCTATGCTCCCTCCCATAGGCCCGCTTATTTTTTTTGTCCACTTGCACCATTTGAGAGAGAATGTTGGGCATCGAGCCCCTTTCCTCACACCCTTTATACAGGAACAACTAGGACTTGATTCTTTGATATTTATCTTGTTTCCTGGATGAGCTATTGAGACTTGTATTTTTTTGCAAAATTCTAATTATTGAAAATAAAGAATGCATCAAAAACAAATGACTATTATCCGTTTTACTATAGTAAATGGCAGAGTAAATGCATTTTAGGCTACTTCTGGACACAGAAGTTAAAGAAGAATTTGACATCAACATTTTTTTTTACTCCTGTGGCATAGCCATTCTCGGCATACAGTTACAGTTATATAGAGAAATTCACAATGCAGCAGCAATACCTGCTAGCCATAACACTGCTAATAACAACTTATCTACTTCCTGCCTGGCTACTATTTTTTAAACAGGCAGGTGAGACAAGCTTTGACTGATGAGATAGTGGTAGATCCTCCCATTTGTGCGAGCAGTGGTGCAACCTGTGATCGCTGTGTCCCTTGAACTATCCTGATGTACTGACTACCTATCTTATTTCTTGAGGCCACAACATACCAGGACAGTACAATTATCTCCCAAATTAACCCTTTTTGGAAAGTAAACAGTCCAAGATATTTAGAAAAAAACATGGGGAGTTTTTTGAAGGTGTAGTGATTTGTCACAATTCTTTGAAAAGTGAAGAAATAGACATACATACAACAACATCCCAAAACACATTCTGCTATGCCTCGAAAGTATGGGAATATCACATGTGTGAGACTTTTTCACAGCCTAGCCATATAGAGAGCACAAAATCCAAGGAGCACATTCAGGCATTACATTCTAATTTTTTGACTACCTATCACATTTTGAAGGCCCTGAAGTGCCAAGACAGTGGCTAAAAGATTTTTCCAAGTGAAGCTTGATTTACATTGACTTTGTGCATCACTTGCCCTTTATATTTTAATCTTTCATAAGCAGCTTTTGTCTTGAATTTTATTGTAACTATTCTGTCTCCCTTTATTTTGTAAAGCTCTGTGTAAACTTTTGGCTATATAAGTATAATAATAATAATAGTAATAATAATGGCCCACTTACTTTGTTAATGATATGATAACATTTATTTAAAAAAAAACTCCAGAGCAAACTTTTTTGGTAATACAGATTTTTTATTTAATTATAGAAATCAGTCTCCAAGAAATGACATGCCAAACTCTGAAAAACCTAGAAAACATACATTAATATTTTCCTTTTTTAATATTCTAAAGGTATACATTTTTTCTATGCTTTAAATATAACACATTTGCACTCTGTAGTAGAGTATCATACAGTGATACAGGTCATCACCTCGGCCCTTGTCAAAAATATATTGTTAAAATATATCCTTGAAGCCATAAAATGGAAGTTCTGCTTTTCCTCCTTCTAGGCGATCTGAGTGGATATTCAACCTCCTCTCTCTCCGTTACCTCCTGAGACATGTCCCAGGTCCCAGGAGCCTACGGGTCTTTTGAAAAAGTGCAGTGTTGCTCACACATGTGCAGAAGGAAGCCTGTTGTGAAGGAAATCACAGCCAGCTTCCCACATCCAAGATTGTGTTACCAGAGAGACCTCACAGGTTTGTCCCAGGAATCTGCGAGTCCATTGAGAAAGAGCAGCACTACTCACACATGTGCAGTGGAAAGCCAGCTGTGAAGCTGCAGGGACTCACAGAGGGCTTCCCAAATACAAGATGGTGGTGCTAGGGACTCAAAGACTGGCAAAAACTGAGTAAGGTCAGCGCTGGATCTCTGGACTGGTAAGTGCATATTTAATAAAAGTCAGCAGCTACAGGCTGAATTTTAATTTTTTTTACTCTAGAGTGAATTTCCTCTTTAAGATTACATTTTTTATAAACATTCACTGAGCCTCAGTTTATTTTTAGCCCAGAGATTATTTTTTATAAATAACTCAAAAGGTGACACCAGCAGTCAAAACAAATATTCTAATTCCTAAATAATGATATCAGCAAAAATACCCACCAATGCAGCATGGATAAAAAAAATGAGTAAGCATTCTGCTTTCCTTACAGAAAAAAAACAGTTCTCTTTGAGACGTACTGTAATAACTTCCGTGGTTTGCATTTAGAGAGACATATATTTACAAACTAATCTTACATTATATAATGATATAAAGGTTTGAGTTTATAACTTATTTGCAACTTTAGGCATGGAAGTTTGGGGTTCATTTTCTTTGATTTTTATTTTAATCAGTTTATGTTATGGGAATATTTAGGAGTCCTTTCGTACCATAATGCTTGCATTATCACACGTGTTAGCTTTCATTGATATGCGTTTTTACAATGGTATGCATTGTGCTGTGCTGCATTTTTGTATGCATTTGCCATGCTCTGAAATGTATGTATGTTTTACATTTTCAAACTTTAATATGCTTTATTTGGAGTGTTCAATGGTTCCTTTGAGGTCACTTATTTTCTTAACCTTGCTCTCAGTGTTTGCAGCAAGGAATGGCTCTGGAGAATGCTTGTGAACTATGTCTCCCATACAGGCATTATCATGGTGCTGGCCATTGTAATTTTTTATAAGACTTGCTTGGAAGAGATGTTGTTTTGAGAGCATCCTCTGCTGACAGGGAAATGAAGGAACAATTCTGGGCCTTGTGCAGTGACTTTTGTTCTCACCCAAAATAGTTTTTTCACTATATGTCAACAGAAAGGTAATGTGATGTTTACAACACATGCATGTGTTTATGTGGCTGAAGGAGTTGAGGCAGATCTATGATTCTCCTCAGGGTGTTTCTCTTCAGAGTGCAATTTCCAAGGGGTGTGCAACTATTGGTACAGTGGAGATGGTATAGGATGTGAATAGGAGCATTAATGAGGAGCTTTCAAATATATGGCCCTGTTGGGAAGTACCTGACTTGTTAGAAAGTGCCAGAATATGTCATCTGCTGTGGAGTGGGTGAAATTGTGTCCTGCTGATGGGTGACTAAATATGTGGTCTGTTGTGAAGTAGGATACTTCTTGGATTTATGTTGGTACTGGTGGGTAGATGGTGTTGGTTGTGGCAGCATTGTCAACTTGCTCTTGGTGAAGCATCCTGCTGGTAACTAATTCACCATTCTATCTTCAGGCACCTTGATTTTCAGAAGCTGATGGGATATCAATTAATGGAAAAGAGACCCCCTCTCAGCCCTGTCCTTCTGCATGAAACAATTAGGGCTTCTAGTATTCATTCTTGAGGCTGGAGGGGCTGTATACTTAGGACCTGGGTGGTACATGGGGGTGCTCCTTTGCAACAGCCATACTTCTAAAGACTGCTGGAGGGACAGAGGACGATGCACCTGCCTTCTCCTCGGGCAAGTCTTGACTTGGTTCAGCCATCAAAAGAAAATGTGGACCAATTTCCTTCCTGGTGTGTTCCTTCTGTGCTATCTACTCCCTATCCTTCTTGGCTTTATCATTGGTTCTGTTGCAAAAAAAACATGTGGCACTATTTCCAGATAAGATAACCATCAATAACCACTAAGCTTTGTGCACTTACTTTTGCAGCTCCAACACATGGTGTATTAAGTTGAGCAGAATGAGTCAGTACACAGGCTGCCACCATCCTCTTGACAAAGTCTTTTTGATGATGAAATTAATCAGGGTGTGACATAATGGTAATCTGATGTGAGTTTGTGAGGCAGGGAGCCAGGGAGATACATTGAGAAGCAGGACAGCTGGCATGAGCTTTGTGAACAGTGGGAGGAGGGATCCCAAGGCAGCCTGTGTACTGACTTACATATTATGAGATCTGTATCAACTGCATGCTTGTGAGCATAGCTATTTGTTTTTTAACCTCCCTAGCGGCCTGATTATATCCATATTTCTGTGCTCAAAGCAGTACATTTTTTTGCATAGAAATATGTATTTTTTTTATTGTAGGCCTGTAATTTTTAGGAATAGCTCACTGAAATCTGTCCGAACAAGAGTCTAGTAAACATCCCAGGTATGTTAAAATTTGAAACACGAAATCATAAATTATAATTTAACAAATAATCATAAAAAATAATAATATAATAATAATAAAATACATTTAATTCAATAATATAATCAAACCAAAAACACTGAAATTTGAAATATAACGCCAAGTTCACACATCACTGAGCAAAGTCACAAAATCATTTTCAGTGTCTGATGACGAATTTCCCCACGAATCATCGCTCAATTCTGCAAGTAGTTCTAATTTACTATCACTGTTCTCTAGCTGGTCTAAAACCAATTTTGACCTAAAGGGACGCATTTTGGACGCCATGGGCGTTTCTCAGTTTCCAGGCAGAAAGAACAGTAAAAATGTAGGCAGGGCACAGGACAAAGCACTAGGGACAAAATGTATGTGAAATGGTTTGATACAGTAATGTTTTACTATGTTATTTTAGTGAACTTAGTGAATGTCACTTTTTGTCATTTTCAAATTTCCCGCCGTTCCGTCCCGACGTCGCAGGGGACTGAACCCAGAAGACAGATGCCAGCATCCGCCGGAGGACATTACAGGGGACACTTCAGGAGGGACATCGCAGGAGCGCAGGACAAGATAAGAGAAGAACAGATCCTGGAGCAGCGCCTCATGGTAAGCCCGAGTGTAGCTCAGGGTTACCGCTTGTGGTACTGAAACTTTACCCTGAGCTACACTCAGGAATACTTCCAGGAAGGCTACTAATCACTAGATTTTAGCAATATCTTGCGTTGTATGCCACTTTGTTTTTTTTCCAGGCTTATGATGCAAATGTCATGGAGAAAGAGGTGGAGAAGGATTCATATACCCCGACTGGATTACTGCAGTGAAAAGCTTTATCAGGTAATCTTTGTGAAAAGAGATGCATTTTAATCTGCTGAGTGTCTGTCTATCAGAGTTGTCAATTTTGGGAATTTGAGATTTACATTAAGATATTGAGGTATTGCATAAAGAAGCACCAGTTTTTCACCGGTGTTAGTCCATTTATGAAAGAGTGACTCACACTTTGGTTCATTAATTTTGCTCAGTGTGGACACCTATTTACAAATATATATATATATTTATCAAGCACCTAGGCATGAAGACTGCTTCTACAAACATCTGTGAAAGAATGGGTTGCTCTCAGGAGCTCAGTTTATTCAAGCGTAGTACTGTGATAGGTTGCTAACTGCAATAAGTCCAGCAGTGAAATGTCTTTGCTACTAAATATTCCACAGTCAACTGTTAGTGGTATTATAATAAAGTGGAAGCAACTGGGAACAACAGCAACTCAGCCTGAAATGACAGAGCGGGGTCAGCACATGCTGAAGTGCACAGTGCGCACAGTTGCCAACTGTCTTCAGAGTCAATAGCTAAAGACCTTCGTGTTGCCTTTAGATTAGCACAACAACAGTGGATAGAGAGCTTCATGGAATGGGTTTCCATGGCTGAGCAGCTACATCCAAGCCTTACATCACCAAGTGCAATGCAAAGCGTCGGATGCAGTGGTGTAAAACACGCTGCCACTGGACTTTAGAGTAGTGGAGACATGTTCTCTGGAGTGATGAATCATGCTTCTCTGTCTGGCAATCTGATGGACGTGTTTGGATTTGGTGGTTGCCTGAATTGACTGCATTGTGCCAAGTGTGAAATTTGGTGGAAGGGGAATTATAGTGTGGGGTGGTTTTTGAGGGGTTAGGCTTGGTCCCTTAGTTTCAGTGAAGGGAACTCTTAAAGCATCAGCATACCAAGACATTTGGACAATTTCATGCTCCCAACTTTTTGGGAACAGTTTGGGGATGGCCCCTTCCTGTTCCAATATGACTGAGCACCAGTGCAGAAAGCAAGGTCCATAAGACATAGATGAGTGAGTTTGGGGTGGAGGAACTTGACTGGCCTGCACAAAGTCCTGACCTCAACCTGATAAAATAACTTTAAGATGAATTGGAGTGGAGACCGAGAAGTAGGTCTTCTCATCCGACATCATTGCCAGACCTCACAAATGCGCTTCTGGAAGAATGGTCAAACATTCTCTTAGACACACTCCTAAACCTTGTGGACAGCCTTCCCAAAGGTGTTGAAGCTGGTATAGCCCTACAGACTGAGAGTGGGATGCCATTAAAGTTCATGCGTGTGTAAAGACAGGTGTCACAATACTTTTGGCAATATAGTGTGTATATATATATATATATATTTATAGAGAGAAAGAGAAAGCGAGAGAGAGAGAGGTTGATTTACTAAAACTGGAGAGTGCTAAATCAGGTGCAGCTGTGCATGGTAGCCAATCCGCTTCGCACTTCAGACCTGCCCCAAATTTTACACTCTCCAGTTTCAGAAAATTAACCCCTTTCTCTCAATCTCTCTCTCTCTCTCTCTCTCTCTCTCTCTCTCTCTGTATATACAGTATATATCTGTGTTGTAATGCAATATATATATATATGTGTGTGTGTTTTAATTTCAACTTATGTATAATCCAACCGATGAAAGGTGGAAAGAAATTACTGACTTATTTTGAAAAGGTGTGATTTCCCAGACTACTTGAGAGATAGATGACAAATACATCAGAATATTAAGAATGTTGTGTAATGGTAGCAAATACTATAACTACCAGAAGTATTTTCCTTTGGGCCTGCTTGTGTTTGTTGACACTAATTATATCTTAATATGGGGTCTTACAGAAGTGGTAGTGATCCCTCGATCTTCAAAAATTGTCCAGCAATTGAGGAATACACAACTGCACTTTCCAGAAGACAGACCATGGCATGAAACCATGCAGCCAGCATACCCATTTATTTTAACTGCAACCTCTGCTTTTCCAAGCTTTCTCAGTCTGCCAGATTTGGACATTCTTAGTGCTCAGGATGCTCTTGGACCTCTGTAGGCAAGGTTTCTAAACTGCAGTGGCCATCCTTCTGCAGAGCTGCACCTCGTGGGGAAAAATCTTAGAACAGTATCTCAGCAAAAGTGAATCTTATGCAGCAGGATATCCACCTATTTTGGATTGAAACTTTGGCCTGGCAGTATGAAAGGAAATAATATTTATTTTCCTTTTTAATATGTTTCCTCCTGCTCTAGACTATAATGACAATTGTGACCCTTCTAGCCTACCTACACGTGATGCTCCAAGGCTTGTCTGCAATGTTGATCATACCAACAAGGATATCCACAGTAGAAATCATTTGACCTTGAACCAATTAACCTTCTCTCATATTATTTTTGTAAGCATTATAGAGTCTGCCACTAGCAGCCAAGTACTGTTTTCCTTTGGTGCAGGAAATGTTAGTTTTTGCAGTAAAGGATCCAGGTACAGGACAGGCAAATATGCATACAAGAGGTTAAGTTTACCCAAGGGACAGTTAGCCTTAGGGTTATAAGGGGGAATACTGTAATGGGAGATGGGGGGGGGGGGTAGCATAGGACAGGACATCACACTCTTCACCAAGGTTCACCAAGGCTCTTTTGTAGGTTTTAAATGTTAACTGAGTAAGGTATATTTAATAGTTTTTTTCAAACAGCATTCAAAGCTGGCTGATCACATTCTAAACTCTAGTTTCATTGCATATTACACATGCAAGTTCTGTGAACAAATAGCAGTCTGTAATGTCCATAAAATAATTGCTTGTAACTGAGAAACGGTAAGGGATCACAAAAGTTGTGTGTGGAGGAAAGGAATGAGTGAATGATGCTTTAGGCTCTCGTGCTTCCTTCCAGGTGTCTTCGTCTGCGTGATTTCATCTGTGAACCATAATCAGCTTCCTTAATGAAATACTTAATTAACATATTATAATTGTGGTAAAGATGATTTTGACAGAAATCATTTTCCATATCTAATACTATGCTAATTTAATCTGTTCCTCATTCCCCGACATGACCTTTAGTGATTAAGTTTCATGGCAAAATTGTTTTCTTTTGATGGATTGATTTGTCCATTGCAGTTGAGAATTATTTGTTGTCTTATTTATTAATTTTTTTACTACTTTATATTTAAAAGAATGATAACATCACATGTGGCAAAAGTACATAATATTCCTGTGTACAAACATCACATTATTGTTCATTAGGGTGAAAAATATAATGCCTTCTAATTTTCCTTCATGTTTGTTTTTTTTTATTTTAGCTTTTGACACATGCGTTGATACTAACAACCACTACAATGTGATTCATCTGATTTTAAAATGATTATGCCATGGGTTTGCACAGAGCAGCCCCAATTCTCCTCTTCTGGGGTCCCCTACTGGTGTTTCTGGCTCTTCCCCCTGCAGAGTACTCCCATGGCAAGCAGCTTGCTATGGAGGCACTCATGTTGGCTCAATCCTTAGCTACACTCTGTGTGTACATAGAAACACACAGAGCAGCTTGGCTCTGCTCCCACTTTCTGCTCACTGGCTGAGATTGCAGGAGCCAATTGCTCCCACTGCTGCCTACATGTCCAGTGAGGAGAGAGAGAAGACATATCAGGCTCAGGTAAGTATGGGGGGGCTGGGGGGAGCTGCACACAGAAGGTTTTTTTTTACCTTAATGCAGAGAATGTATTAGGGTAAAACACCTTCTACCTTTACAACCACTTTAAAGCTGAACTCCAAGCAGATTTAAAAGTAGAACATTACACTTCTGTATTTTTCATTAATCATTAAAATGGTCTGTTTAAATACAAGTAGTGTAAGTACTTGAATATTACTTGGCATCAGCCTCTTGCAGTCCCTGTACAGCAGGATTTAGAGAAGGGGAGGGAGAAGCAACACAATAAGCTGTTTAATTCCGGTAGGAGGAAAGCAGAATGACAGATAAATGAACAAATCAATGTGCTGCTTTTCATTTCACTGTTCAGTCACAGGGTGGGGAAACCTGTAAGTGAAAGTTACAGTGCAGCAGAAGAAGATCAAAACCTCCCTCCTGCATAATCTGCATATTTAGTAGAAATGTGCATGCTGGAAATTTACGTTTCAGTTTGGATGTATTTGTTTATTGAAGAATTTCATTTCGTAATTTTCATTATGTTGACCAGATTCGTTTTCAGAATTCATTTCACATCTTCAGCATTCCTATTAAATTTGTTGGTCCGGGTGGATTCCAAAAATGTTAGCAATTTTTCTGGAAGATTTCTATATATTTAATATAAATTTTAGAATCGGACAGAATTGAATCAGAAGGATTCAATATTTTCAGATGCTAGTCCAACCGACCAAGAGAAATGGCATGAGCCAATTGGACAATATCGACTAATAAAATGAAATTCGGATCCATTTATAATCTGAATCCAAATTATCAAATGAATTTGAAAATCAAATTCATTTCTCCATGGGCCAGAAGTACTATGTCATCATGTGACGTCATCTGAATGAAATGGATTAATTAATTAATTTTGTTATTACTTTTTTTAGATTAGTTTACATTTGTTACTATGTCCATTCAGAGATTGGTATACATCCGAATCTCCAAAATTTTTATTTTTTTCTGAAAAATGAATTGAAACAAAACAAAATGCATACATCTAATATTTAGTGGTGTGCCTGATATTCAGCTTTAAGACATGATAAACTGGAGGTATATGAGAAGCTTGACTGCCAAGAAAATGTAGACATTCATGTATTTCATATATCATGCCAAACAATCAAGTTACAGTAAAGTATATGACTATTTGTGAAAAATAATAATATGAGAAAAAACTCCTTAGCTCTTGCTATTGTTGTTCTTTGCTAGGAGTTGTAGTAGTAGTAGTAGTAGTAGTAGTAGTATATGGGCAGCACAGTGGCTAAATGGTTAGCACATTTGCCTGGCAGTACTAGGGTTGTTGGTTTGAATCCCAGCCACGCCACCACCTGCCTGGAGTTTGCATGTTCTCCCTGTGACTGCGTGGGTTTCCTCCAGGTACTCTGGTTTCCTCCCACACTCCAAAGACATGCTGGTAGGTTAATTGGCTCCTGTCTAAATTGTCCCTAGTATGTGTATGTAGGAATGTGAGTTAGGGACTTTAGATTGTATGCCCCTTGAGGGTTAGGGACTGATGTGAATGTACAATATATGGATGTAAAGCGCTGTGTAAATTGACAGCGCTATATAAGTACCTGAAATAAATAGTAGTAGTAGTAGTAGTGAAAGTTGCCTTTAAAATACATTTGGGACTAGTTGGTATAAAGAACAACAAGCTGCAACTAACATATAGTATGAATAGGCATAAAAAGAATACACAACATTTTAAAATGCAGCTATTAGAATAATGCATCTCTTATAAAACAAAGGATCTTGTATCATAGTATCGAGATTAAAAAAGCAGTTAACAATTAAAATATCATTGCACTAATACAAAAGCTGCTTAGTTGGCTTTGAGCATGAAACAGATGCCATTTGGTTGCTTATTCATAAGGCAGAATGATTAGTAACATTACGGGTAATTTATTACTACTAAAAAATAATACTTTTTCTGTTTTGAAAGTTGCAGTGCTAAACTGATTTTTTTTTCAAAGGATATGATTTGCATAGAACATATTTAAAAACTCATGTGTGCTTTGTATGTACAGAGGTAGGCTACGAGAAGCTTGTGATTGCACCCTGCCTTGCAACCCTTCCAAAAATCAGTGAAAAGTAAGATTCTGTGATCAGAGGTATCAGAGGCTTACCATCAAGGGAGCCATGATATGACCATACTCAAGGAAAGATGTATGGCATCATCACTAGAAAACATTCTGGGATTTTCTACACAATATTCAGCTCCACAGAAGGTTAGTAGAGGCTACTGGGTAACGGACAAAGGTCAGATGAAAAGGTTTCTTGAGTGATATACACATACTCCTGACAACATCTTCTATATATGAGAGACTTTCAACATCTACTATGTTTTTCTGCACCAGCCTAATTATTTTCTTGCCTAATTTCCATTTTATTTTACTTGTGCATGTCCCATTTATGTCTGCTTTGACCTTTCCATTACTTCATATTTATTTGTAACTTCCTTTCAGAAACTGAGATTTGATTCCTTGACACCTTTAAATGTGATATAACTGTATGCAGTGTTGACAAGGCTGTGGTCTTTAATTTCAGGAATAGTTGTTATAGGGATTAGTAATTCAGCATACCCAGTTTCATTTTGAAAGTCTTTTGGTTGCAGTGTGTGCTATAGTCAGTGCCCACTCATGGACCCTGAGACTAAATGCTTTTAAACAAACACACCTTAAAGCATAGATGTAAGATATAATATACTGATTTTTTTTGTTTATTGTCCATACAGTAGTATGTTTGAGTTTTACACTAAGTAAGCATTGTCTGCCACAATGAAGTGCTTATCCTTGTAAGAATTAGATAAGAAAACTGTAAAAGATCAGTCTATATATTTCTCATGGTGTATTTATGTACCATGAGAGAGTATATTTTCCCCATAACTATTTTCTCTTTTTTTCTTAAATACTAGCTACATTGGACTGCAAGTATAATCATGTTCATATAGGTATATACAAGACAGAGTGTTGTTTATTAGCATGTGATAGCATGTATTTAAAAAAAAAATTTAAAGCCTAACTCTAGACATAACTTTTTTGTAGAAAAGGGCTAGAATGCCATGGTCAGTGGTCAGGCTCAGAGACCAGTAGCTTTCATAGTACAGAGGCTCCCACCGATCAGCAGGATAGGTATACAAGCAGGTCACAATGACAGATGGCATGGGTTCACCTGAGGTGCAGATTCTAAGCACCAACCGGTATTCACTAGGGCTCCTGAGGGTGGAGATGGGTTTTGCTGCATGTTAATACCAGGTTGTGGTCCTCAGAAAAACCCCACCAGGAGCCAGGGTCCATAAAGAGATACAGCAGGTAAGGATCCAGCAGAAGCATAGTCAGTGAACAAGGCAAAGGTCAGTAAAGAGTGGTAGAAAAGATAAGGACAACAGCAGCTACTCAAAATATTTTGGCTGGAGAAAACACAATAATCTGGTAAACAGGTAGTGCATAGATATGTTTTAAATCAGGAAGTTCGTGGGAGGAACAAAGAGTTAAAGAATCACATCCCTTATTCATTTTGTTCTGTGAATGAGAAACTACAAGTCCCGACAGCCTTACTGGCTGTTGGCTTGCAGTTCTCAATCAGCTACCACGGCACTGTGGAGTGCCGTGGTTGTTCATTGAGTCTTCCTGTCATTCCTGACATCCCGTATGAGCAAGCAGATATACAGTACTTACAAGTCTGCAGGAGACCTGCATTATACCAGCCATCTGCTGTTCATTGGTGCAATGCTTTACAGGCTCCTGCAAAAAAAAGAATAAATGCACATTTTTTTCCCTGCAAAACAAATGTGCATTTATTCTTTTTTGTAGAAAGGTGAACTTATTTAAGCCTTCCTAACATCCATTCCAAACAGACTTGCAAAATGGAACAATAAGATATGTATAAAAATATTTTATGTTTGCTACATACAGTACATCAGCATGTGTAAGCACCCAGGTATCAATACAATGTTAACAGTCCCTGAGCAGAAATATTACAGTTGTAATACTTTACCTAGTACTAACAGGGGCTAAACTTTAAATACAATTTATAACGCTGCATTATTTTTTTCATCTACGATCCTCTTTCAGTTATAAGTAAGGTAAGACTACAAAAAGATCTATTTTCAGAAGAATGTTTTTCTTAACTCTAACTTAGGCAATGCTGTTCTCCAATTGTCATAAAATTACATCACATTAACACATTCAGCAAATGTAACATTGATGAATAGTTTGATAAAAATCTATTTCCACTTCTGCTAATACTGGTTACACACAGACCAACCACTTTACTTAGCTTAAGCATGAAGACAAGACAACATTATTTGTTCTCATCATTCCACAATTGGCCTGATTAAAATAAATTATTGCAATCTAAAATATAAATTTGGTTCCTTTCTTCAGATAAGGAAAGACTAAGGAGTGTGAATATAGCTATTAAATAAGCACAAGTACCTGTCTGCTGTAGTCAATCCTGGATCACTCCAGTTTTGAGCCATTTACTTTGCCCAGAGTTGAGCTACGTGACCACCAAAAGCTGTGCCTTATTGGCACTCACATTAGGGATCACCTAAAAGAGGACAGAGTTGAAGATAGCTTGACAAATTATGGGTAGGCATTCCACATGAGAGGTTCTGGAGAAATCCGGGCCATGTTCATGGGAGGATATGAAAAGGAGGCCATTATTTTGCTGATATTTTCAAATGAGGTTGGTGATGTAGCTTGGTGCAGAGTTGTGCATGAATTTGTATACCTGTTGATGGTATTTTGAATTTTATTCATTGGGCAAGGAAATGCAGTAGTAGAACTGAAAAGAGGGCTGGCAATGTGGATGAGTCTGACAGCAGAATTCATGATAGACTGAAAGAAGATGGCTTGTGTAATGGTGAAGAGTGACAAGAACGTGAATTGGTAGTTTTGAGTTGTCATTTGTTAAAGTTGTTGTAAACCTCTGAAATGAAAAATTAACAAAACATATCTCTATATAAGGTGTATTAGCCTCAATCCAAAGAGCTTATTCTTTCATCTCTCCTGTCTCAGCTATTTGCATGAGTCACTTCTGACGGTCTAACTCAACACCACAGAATCCATGGTGATGGCACACAGCAGCATCCTCTGCTGTGCATGTTTCTCTATTATTCAGTATTCTTATTATTCTGCCTCCAGTAGGGGAATATTGTATGCATGTCTTGCCTGCATTATCAAATTTGACCACTAGATTTACTAGAACTTACTGTTTTACAGAAACTAGAGACTGTTTAGATAAGTGTTAAGAGTTAATAAACATTCTCATAATTCTGAGAGAAAGGAAAGAGATGCATCTTGGGAGCTCAGTCTCCATCTTAAAAAACTGGGAGATAAGGAGCTTGCTATCAGAGCACATGTTGGACTAAAACTTGCATCTCTTTGCACCCCCTAAAGGCAGCATTGCTGATGAGAATCACTTATCACCATCTATATCCTAACTATTTGTGTTTTCTGTATGTTCTTACATTGATTGTATGTATTTATCACTTGTGTTTCTTAGTAGTTTCACCCACCTGGTTTTGTTAATAAAGCTTCAGGATTACATTCAGTCTGGAATTTAGTCTGGCATGAAGAGCTTAGCTGCATGTCAAGTTAAAGGGACATGTAGCTACAGTAGGACAGAACAGGGGGTATGTCCTTTCCCTTTCCCTCAACATTAGGCCTGCAGTGTGATGGTGAGGATAGGACCATAACCATTAGCATAGAGATCTTGCATTTGAAATCCACAAGAGATACATACACCTTGAGGATGATTCCACCATTTAACATGCATCCATAACTGCATTTGTGTGTTTATTTAACTGTAAAGTGTATCTAAAGTCACTTTTCTTTTTCAGTTACAGGTATTGTGGTGAAATGTTTAAATATCCATCTGGAGTTTATTGTTGTTTGTATCTCCTGTGGGGGAGATTCACTACTCTTCATTTGACCTTGTTACTATTGCAGAATCTGGCATTTTATTTATTTCAGGTATGTAGTTTATAGCACCAACGCTTTACACACACACATATATATATATATATATATATATATATATATATATATATATTGTACATTCACATCAGTCCCTAACCCTCAAGGAGTGTACAATCTAAGGTCCCTAACTCACATTCATACATTCATATATTAGGGCCAATTTAGACAGAAGCCAATTAACCTACCAGCATGTCTTTGGAGTGTGTTAGGAAACCTATGCAGGCACAGGGAGAACATACAAACTCCAGGCAGGTGGTGCCGTGGTTGGAATGCAAACCAACAACCCTTGCACTGCCAGTCGGAAGTGCTAACCATTAGCCACTGTGCTTTACCACAACATGAAGAGAGGGGAAAACTTCCAGTGGGGACACAACTGTTTGAGGGATCTCACTTCACTTTGGAGAGATTTCCTGTCACTTCTTGAGGTTTCTATAGAGAGAAAGGAAGGAAGATCTCCCCTATAGTACACGAATGGAAAAAACTAAGATATTTTAGGGATTCCTTACTTTGGCTAACAAAAGTTTGGGCTTTAGATGTACTTCAATCTAATTTATCAAAGGGAAATAATTTTCAATAATCATGTGATTGTCTATGTATTATGTTTTTTGTGTGTTTTATTATTACCGTATATAGTAAGTTTGGTGTTCTGCATTATGTTTTGCTTGTGATAAAACAAGGTATTCTTTTGCTGTAGATATCCCAGTTCCTCTACAAATCAATTTGCCTACTGACATTGTGCCAAAACACTTTCAGAAATTGCTATCAAATAAATCTCTTACTATTAAAAATGACTGAATGTTGCAATAGGTGTCATAAAAAATCATCATAAAACAACTTTTGAATTATGCTATAATCAGGAGGGCAGTAAAATATTACTAATGGTTGTAGATAGATCAAATCAATATGTAAAGTATGAAAGGACATTTAAGTAGAAAATCAGAACACTATATAATAGTTCCAAAACCATGATGCTTGCAGAAAATATTTGAATTAGCAAATAAAATACTTTCACGGGTAACCTAGCACCGCTGTCACCAGTCAAAATTTAATAAAAAAAAGTGAGAAATAACTACAATGAACAAAGAGAAGAATAAGTAATGGAAATGAATATAGTTGTGATATACTGTATATATATATATATATATATATATATATATATATATATATATATATAATATTGCTTTACTGTGAGTTTGTATATAGTTTTTCAGTTTTGCATATTACTGGCAGGTGTTAACTGAAAAAAAAAGAGCCAATGTTTAGCCATGCCAGTTGCCTACCTAAAGACCATTTGTATTTCCAATAATCACACATATGAATTATTGTTGTGGTGTTAGCTTTAAATATTTTTGTATCAGTGCAATACTTCTAAGTACAGGTGAAACTCGAAAAATTAGAATATCGTGCAAAAGTTCACTTATTTCAGTAATGCAACTTAAAAGGTGAAACTAATATATGAGATAGACTCATTACATGCAAAGAAAGATAGTTCAAGTCGTGATTTGTCATAATTGTGATGATTATGGCTTACAGCTCATGAAAACCCCAAATTCACAATCTCAGAAAATTAGAATATTGTGAATAGGTGCAATATTCTAGGATCAAAGTGTCCCACTCTAATCAGCTAATTAAGCCATAACACATGCAAAGGGTTCCTGAGTCTTTAAATGGTCTCTCAGTCTGGTTCAGTAGGAATCACAATCATGGGAAAGACTGCTGACCTGACAGTTGTGCAGAAAACCATCACTGACACCCTCCATAAGGAGGGAAAGCCTCAAAAGGTAATTACAAAAGAAGTTGGATGTTCCCAAAGTGCTGTATCAAAGCACATTAATAGAAAGTTATGTGGAAGGGAAAAGTGTGGAAGAAAAAGGTGCACAAGCAGCAGGGATGATCGCAGCCTGGAGAGGATTGTCAGGAAAAGACCATTCAAAAGTGTTGGGGACTTTCACAAGGAGTGGACTGAGGCTGGAGTCAGTGCATCAAGAGCCACTACACACAGACGGATCCTGGACATGGGCTTCAAATGTCGTATTCCTCTTGTCAAGCCGCTCCTGAACAACAAACAATGTCAGAAGCGTCTTACCTGGGCTAAAGAAAAACAGACCTGGTCTGTTGCTCAGTGGTCCAAAGTCCTCTTTTCTGATGAGAGCAATTTTTGCATCTCATTTTGAAACCAAGGACCCAGAGTATGGAGGAAGAATGGAGAGGCACACACTGCAAAATGCTTGAAGTCCAGTGTGAAGTTTCCACAGTCTGTGTTGATTTGGGGAGCCATGTCATCTGCCGGTGTTGGTCCACTGTGCTTCATTAAGTCCAGGGTCAACGCAGCCGTCTACCAGGAGATTTTGGAGCACTTCACGCTTCCTTCCGCAGACGAGCTTTATGGGGATGCTGACTTCATTTTACAGCAGGACTTTTCACCTGCCCACACTGCCAAAAGCACCAAAACCTGGTTCAATGACCGTGAGATTACTGTGCTTGATTGGCCAGCAAACTCGCCTGACCTGAACCCCATAGAGAATCTATGGGGCATTGCCAAGAGAAAGATGAGAGACATGAGACCGAACAATGCAGAAGAGCTGAAGGCCGCTATTGAAGCATCCTGGTCTTCCATAGCACCTCAGCAGTGCCACAGGCTGATAGCTTCCATGCCACGCTGCCTTGAGGCAGTAATTGCTGCAAAAGGGGCCCGAACCAAATACTGAGTACATTTGCATGCTTATACTTTTCAGAGGTCCGATATTGTTCTATGTACAATTGCATGTAATAATCTAATTTTCTGACATTGTGGATTTGGGGTTTTCATGAGCTGTAAGCCATTATCATCACAATTATGACAAATCACGGCTTGAACTATCTTGCTTTGCATGTAATGAGTCTATCTTATATATTAGTTTCACCTTTTAAGTTGCATTACTGAAATCAATGAACTTTTGCACGATATTCAAATTTTTTGAGTTTCACCTGTATGTATTCCCTCTCACATACAGTTGCAAGAAAAAGTATGTGAACCCCTTGGGATTACGTGGAGTTTTGCATGAATTGGGCATAAAATGTGCTCTGAACGTCATCTAAGTCACAACAATAGAAGAACACAGTCTGCTGAACATAATACTACACAAACATTAGATGTTGCCATGGTTTAATTGCACATAGCATGTAAACATTCACAGTGCAGGGAGGAAAAAGTATGTGAACCTTTGGACTTAATAACTGGTTGACCCTCCTTTGGCAGCAATAACCTCAACCAAATGTTTCCTGTAGTTGCAGATCAGACCTGCACAGCGATCTGGAGTAATTTTGGACCACTCCTCTTCACAAAACTGTTTCAGTGTAGCAATATTCTTGGGATGTCTGTTGTGAATCACTCTCTTAAGGTCATACCACAGCATTTCAATCGGGTTGAGGTCAGGACTCTGACTGGGCCACTCCAGAAGGTGTATTCTGTGCTGTTGGAGCCATTGGTTTGTTGAATTACTTGTATGCTTTGGGTCATTGTCCTGTTGCATCACCCATCCTCTGTGGAGCTTCAGTTGGTGGACAGATGGTCGTACGTTTTCCTGCAAAATGTCTTGATAAACTCTGGAATTCATTTTCCCATCAATGACAACAATCTGTCCAGGCCCTGAGGCAGCAAAGCAGCCCCAAACCATGATGCTCCCTCCACCATGTTTTACAGTGGGGATGAGGTTTTGATGTTGGTGTGCTGTGCCTTTTTTTCTCCACACATAGTGTTGTGTGTTCTTCCCAAACAACTCAATCTTGGTTTCATCTGTCCACAGTATATTTTGCCAGTAGTGCTGTGGAACATCCAGGTGCTCTTTTGCAAACTTCAAACGTGCTGCAATATTCTTTTTGGACAGCAATGGCTTCCTCCGTGGTGTCCTCCCATGTACTCCATTCTTGTTTAATGTTTTCCTTATTGTAGATGTGTCAACAAAAATGTTAGCATGTGCCAGAGATTTCTATAGGTCTTTAGCTGACACTCTGGGATTCTTCTTTACCTCATGCAGCATTCTGCGCTGTGCTCTTGCAGTCATTTTTACAGGATGACCAAGCCTAGGGAGAGTAGCAACAGTGCTAAACTTTCTCCATTTGTAGACAGTCTGTCTTACCGTGGACACATGAATATCAAGGCTTTTGGAGATACTTTTGTAAGCCTTTCCAGCTTCATGCAAGTCAACAATTCTTGATCGTAGGTCTTCTAAGAGCTCTTTTCTGTGAGGCATGGTTCACATCAGACAGTGCTTCTTGAAACCAGTAAACCCAAAACAGGTGTGTGTTTTTTAAGGGCAGGACAGCTGTCAGCAACACATCCAATATCATCACACTGATTGGAGTCAAGGTTGGCTCACTCCTGGCTCCAATTAGCTCTGGGAGAAGTCATTAAGCTAGGGCCTCACATACTTTTTCCTCCCTGCACTGTGAATGTTTACATGTTATGTGCAATTAAACCATGGCAACATCTAATGTTTGTGTAGTATTATGTTCAGCAGACTGTGTTCTTCTATTGTTGTGACTAAGATGACGTTCAGAGCACATTTAATGCCCAATTCATGCAAAACTCCACGTAATCCCAAGGGGTTCACATACCTTTTCTTGCAACTGTAGAGACAGCACTGCAATTCCTGGCTGATGTTTCATGGCCAGGTTTTCTTTCTCCATCTGTGTGTCCTACCTCTTTCAGGTTTCACTACTCCTTTTCATATTGAGATGTGTCCTGTTGGTGTTACCAATAGACATAAGGGGGAATGGCCAGAGGGGACGTTGGGTGTGGACTGATGGCCTGGCTGTCATCCTGAAGCGGCAGCAGATTCTGCATGTGCATGGGTCTGTCAGTGCCATTAAGTGCATATTTTTAGATATGCATGCAATGGTGATGCACATGCAGGTCTATTGGCATGGACGTTGTGCCCATAGGTGTGGGCTATGCCTATATGTGGGTATATGAATGCACAGAACAAGCATGCAACTAATGTCACATGCCAGCCAAGCAGTGTGGCTGTGTTGCCCATGATCGGGTTTTTAAATGAGATGGACTTGGCAGGTTAGAGCTATGAATATACGTCAACTCTAGCTGGAGGAGTGGATTTGGCTACCCTTTCTTTGTTCCTCTCTCCTTTATAATTGTATCTTTGGTATTTGGATTGTTTTCAGCTCTACCAGGGTGAGAAGCTGAATACAGAGCTATAGAAGATATGCACTCATGAAGAACAGAACTCAGACGGATCCAATATAAAGGCAGCACTGAAGCAGTAGGGAGTAAGAGAATACTGGGAAACAATAAAGACATTATGGGAATTTTGTAAGAGCTTGGTGCAACTCTGCCTGATGTAAAATAGTGCATTATACATAGGATAATGTACTGTATATAGTTACATAGTTAGTCAGGTTGAAAAGTCCATCCAGTACCAATAGAAAAAAAAAATAGAATAAATAAATAGAAAACCACCATATACAGAATTCTATACTAGTTGTTGATCCAGAGGAAGGCAAAATAAACGCCTCTATACAGCATGGTCCAATTCGCTCCAGCAGAGGAAAAATACATTTCTTCCTAGTCTTCAAGAAGGCAATAGCATGTTCCCTTGATCAACAACCTCTGGTGTTAATACCTATAAATGTCAGTATCCAGACATTATGTGTGCATTTAGGAATGCATCCATCCCTAAAACCAGGGGCTGACTGACAACTCATGGGGCCCCCGGGCAATAGGGGATCATTGGGCCCCTGTGTCCTTGCCCAAACTCAAAAAAGCCTATGAAAAAGGTACCAGGGGCATCTCATGGGGCCCCCTACTTAACCTGGGCCCTCGGGCAGTGCCTGAGTTTCCAAATGGTCAGTCTGCCCCTGCCTAAAACAATCTACCATGATGACACTTACGGTCTAGGCAGGAAGTAAACAATTTTTTTTAATGTTTTGCTTTTAAAAGTAGAGGAGAGATTTGGGATCCTAAAGACCCGAGATCTCTCCATAAAGAGAACCTGTCATTCCTTATTTCTATTACAAGGGATGTTTACATTAATAAAAATGATTTAAAATAATTAAAGGGAGAGTGTAAAAATAAAAAAAATAAAATAGGAACAAAAAAATTGAAAGTGCCCCCATCCCTCTGTGTTTGTGCAGATGTAAATTGCGCACGCATATGTAAACGATGTTTGCAGTACACATGTGAGGTATCCTCCTAAACATTAGAGCAAGAGAATAAATTCTAATGCTAGACCTCCTCTGTAACTCTAAGCAGGTAACCTGTAAAAATTGTAAAGCGTGACATGTTAGGTATTTATTTACTCGGTATAACATTATATTTCATATTTTACAAAAGAATTTGGTTATATATTTTGTTTTGGGTTTTTTATATTCTTTAAATTGTAATTTTTCCAAAAAAATTGTGTTTGAAAAAGCACTGCGCAAATACCATCTAACATAAAAAATGGCAATGATTACCATTTTATTCTCTGGGGTCTCTGCTAAAAATGTTTACATATATATATAAATATATATATATATATATATATATATATATATAATGTTTAGCAAAAAATACTGATTTTTACTTTACAAAAAGTGACAGAAAAGGCTTGGTCTTCAAGTGGATGATGATCATATCCCCCTATAATCTCCTCTTCTCAAGAGAAAACAAATTTGGCTCAACTAATCTTTCTTCATAGCTGAGGCCCTCCATGCCAATTATCAGTTTGGTTGCCCCCCTCTGCACTCTCTCTAGTTCTCCAATACCTTTTTTTGTGAACTGGTGCCTAAAACCAACTGCATATTTTAGATGAGGTAGTAATACTTTGTTCCAGCGCAAAATGTCTCTGTTTCTGGAGTATATACCTCTTTTAATAGAACACATTTTAATAGAAAGTATTTTCTAGCATAGAGTATTAATTATATATTTAGAATTTTTTTGTACATGAGATTCGAAATGACAATAGCCAATGGCACTGAAACCTCTGCTACACCCCTGTGCTTGTCCCAGGGACATTTTTAGTGACTATACCACCTGCACTTTACAATTGCTTAGGTATGTATTTGTAATATATACAGTAGCACTGTATTTTTACTGCACTTTTTAATGTTTGATTTATAACTGTCCTCAATTACTCTCCTGAAGAAGTGTAGTTCATCCAAAAAAAATGCATTGAGAGTTACAGACCCCTAGCCCACCACCTAATTACTGTATGACTGAGCCACACAAATATCTGTATCTGGAAGCATTTTTTTAAAATATCATTCTCATTTATCGTTTAAAATGTATAATGTCTGGGTATCCCAAAAGTCTGTTATCCTTTCTATATTTTCTTTTGGAATATAATTTTGCAATTATGTTGGATGTGGTACCTCTTTATATTAACATATGATTGGTCATCCGTAACTCTATGATTTTATAAATGTGGAAGGCACGTATTGTGATAAGATACAGGAAGATGTGGAAATTAACATGTTTCTGTGTAATTTGGGCTTTGACAAAGAGTTAAAAAACTTACACTGGCACATATAACACTTTGAAAATTATCTAGGGGAGGGCGTGAACATGTGGAGTTTCCCATTTCAGATCTTCCCAAACATTAAGAATATAGGTATTTCTAGGCAGCTTGGGTTCCCACGCAATAATGGAACTTCTTGAGGCCCACTATAAATGTGAGATTGAGTTAACCTGAAAGGAGATCAAATAGTTCTATCCACAATATGAGAGAGTCTGCGCTCTCCACATATTTCTGATTAAGGTAAAAGAACTAATAGTATACCCTGGAAAACTGACTATGGAGATAGTAGTGAAGAAGGACAACAAATACACTGGAGGCACAACATGATTCAATAAGGGATATGTGTTTATTTTTATTGTTTAGTTATTTCTTTCAGGTTCTTATATAGCGCCATCAATTTACACAGCACTTTACATATACAGTATATTGTACATTCACATCAAGGATTGTACAATCTAAGGTCCCTAATTTGCATTCACACATGCTAGGTCCAGTTTTGGCAGAATCCAATTAACCTACCAGTATGTCTTTGGCGTGTGGGAGGAAACCAGAGTACCTGGAGGAAACTGATGCTGGCACAGGGAGAACATGCAAACTCCAGGCAGGTGGTGCCCTGGCTGGGATTCGAACAAACAACCCTAGTACTGCCAGGTGGAAGTGCTAACCATTTAGCCACTGTGCTGCATTTAGATGGGATACCAAAATTACTAGCAGGGCAAGCCTTTTTTTAAGTCCTCAAAAAGTAGAGATGATAATTTAAAAAAGAAAAGGACACTGAGTCTGACTCTTCTGTATCCTTTTTATCCTCCCAGGTGTCATAGATTTTCCAAACAACCAACAATGCATTAAAATGCACCTCACGTAAATGAGGTCCCAATGGTGGTGGATATACACATATTCAGATATCACTGAATCAAAAGACGTAATGTATCATCTAAAAACACATACATGCCCAACACAGGTATGGGGGTTTCCTCTCCCTTGAATTCACAGAGTTGTGGTGGGTTTACTTTGTTTTCAGAGGGGTGTAAATCTGCAACACACACCCATACTGCTATAGATTATCATGTGGGGTTTTCACCAGGTATTGAGCCACTGACTGATTTCATTTGAACAAACCCTGAACAATTACAAGCAATACCTAAAACTACTTCTTCAAGTGAGGATAATCCAGATATCTCCTTATTTGGAAGTTAGCAGATAGTTACTTTGTCAGTGCAAACCAACACACAGATATTTAAACTTGTTTTAAACATATTAACTGTTAAGCTTTTTAAATTGTAAGTCAACCAAATGTTCTAATCTAAAACATATGATAGTTTACCAGTGCCAAGATTAGTTTGTCTGTATGAGGCATACATACATACATACATACATACACACATAATTAAAAAAGGACAAGTAAGATTTTGTGAATATGCAATTTCCATGTGTTACAACATTTTGCCTAAAGCACACAAAGATATAAAAAACAATCTGGGCCATTCCACATCAGGTGTTGGGTTGCAGACAGAACAATATACAGTAGAGGCTCTTTATTCAAGCATACCCCATAAGCAAGGCATCTCCATTTTGCATTCCTGAAAGGTCAGGAGCATTCCACCTGACCATTAAATACATTTATTCTAAAATTGTTAAGACATACTTTCACTTTCACACAATTTACATTTATGGGGTCCCCACTACCTCCAGGTGCAGGAAATTGGGATTGGTGCTTCATGCCATCATATGAAGATCTATACCTGGGGAGTGAGAGCAATATTTATTTGCTGACGAGTCCTTGCCTATGTACATGTACCACTTCCTGTGGTGGTAAAGATACATAGATGATGTCCCTGGTACCCCTAGTTGACCTGGGTAAATGTATGGAGGTGTTGAATACCAATCTGTACAACCTCAAATGAGTTACAGCTCAGAAAGGATTATTTTATTGGATGTAGAAACTTTCATCCAAGATGGTAGGGTGGTGGCCATTACACTATACAGAAACTCCACTTTGGGCAACACTATATTGTGTGCTTGTAGTCCCCACTGGGGGGAACTAAGGCAAAGTATGTCTTATAGCCAGCACCCAAGGTTATAACCTAACTTCTCCATGAAGGAAGACTACATGAGAGAGAATAAGCTATTAAGAGATAGACTGCTTGCTAGGGGCTACAGCAAAAATGTACTAGCATTTCAGAAGGAATTTTAACAAAACACAAACAATGTTTTGTTTGATAAATGACGATTCAAGATTCTCAGAGCAACATTACCAGATACTGTACATAATATAATAAAAAAATACTGGCACTTGCTGACTAATAAAACAACTATCAGCAAGTTCATTAATGAGTTGAGGACAATGAATGTGCCACACTTGTACACATCATTATCATCAAAGCGCACAGGATGTGTGTAACATGTACAGACCTTCTGTCACTCTGCTATATCCCCCCCCCCCCCACTCCCAATTGCCAGCAATTCTTGGCTCTGAAAATGAAGCCAGGAGTTGGTGAGTAAATACAGCAGGTCTATTAGCTGCAGTTGTCAAAAAGGAACTGCCTGACACAGTGTTTATTAACACTGTTCAGATGTGACATTGAGAGATACAAAGTAACATTCTTACTTTTGTATCTAATATGTCATTCAGCGGCAGATCGTGAACTTTGATCTTTAGATTATGTCAGTTAAAGCAATCTGACAAGTAAAAAAAGTTTTTTTTTTTTAATTTGTATATTACAGTATATTTTGTTTTGTTTTTCATAATTTTTTACTACCACATTTAAAAAAGCACAAAATTATAAAAGAAAATAATAGTGCAATGCTTGCACCAAAGTAATTTTATTGTAAACAGGGCAAAATAGAAAAAAAAAATCTATTTTTATTCTACTGTAACACTATTTTTTAAAACGTCCATTGATCAAAAAATAAAAAGCTGTTGTGTCTTAAAGTATATGTGAACCTTTACCTTGTAAAACAACCCATTCCATTTAAAAGAGAAATGTAAAGCAAAACATTTGTAACTATGTAAAAAGAAATATAAATACTCTTTCTATTCTATTTTTTTTATAAGTGACTGCATAATCACTCTTCTCAGCTGCATATGAGGCTTAAAGAGCTGGGGGTGGAGAAGCAGTAGTACACCGGTTTTGCCAGTGAACGACTGTGAAGGAGGACATGTCAGCACAAGTCAGATCACTATAGAGGTGCTAGATCATGGGGAGGTATACAAACATACAAACCAAAGGACTGTGTATATGTATGTATGTATGTATGTATTTATGTATGCATATGTGTATATGTATGTGCATGATTTTCTTAGTCCTTTTGGATTACTCTGATATTCTGCTTGTTTTGCATTGTTTTAATGGATAACACTTCGTTTAAAATAGTAATTTAAAAAATTGCACCAAATCAGATGATTGGACACACAGGCTGTTCTCCCAGCAGAGCCAGAAAACTGGCCATGCTGTGTTCTCATGCCTAGCATGGTTAGTTTGAAATAGGAAAACAAGGGGACTGGCAGAAACACCTGGTGTTTCAAACAAAGGAAGCAATACAAAGACAGCAGGATACCTTTTAGAGTAAGTACATGGTACAACAGGAACATATCGGGAATATGAAATGTGGGGGAAACATATTCTTTAGGTGATGACAAAGTTATTGACAAATAAACAGGTCCATAGCAGAAATGTAAAAATTGCTCTTGTTCTTAGAGGATGTACAGGTGTGATAGAGCAAGTGGTTAAAGACTATCCTCAAATTGTATATGCTGTAGGCGATGTACAACATGCCTGTTAGAGATAAAGTGGCACAGAGTCATTATGTGGGCAAACATAGAGAAGCCGAGCTCTATACAAGGGACTTTTAAAGGAGGTAAATGTTCCCATAGATATGTACTGTAGGTGTACAATGAAAATGCTACCCAATAATATTAGGATTTGAACCAAGCAATATGTGGATTGTGGACCTGCAGGGGTCATAGGTGTGGAATGTTTTACATAAGAAAGATGGTCAAGCAGTTTCATCGGCGAATATGCAATTACATATATCTAACTCGCAATGGGACCGCGGTCAGGAGGCGATTGAGCCTAAAGCATTATTTTTATACCTCATATATATTGTTCATAGTCCAGGATAGGATACATGATGATGCTGAGGGGGGGGACTTCAGCAAAAGAGTGTTACAAAGAGAGACAAGGTGGAGTCAGACCCCATGCTCTGGGCCTGAATGACTTCTTAAGTTTCATATCTTTTATAAACTATATTTATACAGTTACCATCTTGCAAATGTCTCCTCACCTGTTTTTAGTGCTGTACTAATTGGGTCCCTATCGAATAACTTCCCAGGTAACTTCATTAACATTTATGCTGTACTAGAAAATATGGTACAACATCAGTGTGGAACCTGTGAAACTTGCCCATGGGACCCATTGATTATGATGCTGCAGTAATGATATACATAGGATCTAAGGCCTGGTATGTAAAACAGATTGAGTGTGTTTATGAAACAAAAATTAATCTGTCATAGCCAAGTATATGCCATTAATAACAGGAACAGAAGGGTGATGGTAGTCCATCGAGAATGCCCCATTTTTTTGGGGGAGGGGGACTTTTTCGTCTGAGTATAGATCTATGTTTGTACCAAGCATATTTGAATCCGCTTACTATTGACTGACTCAATACCTCTGCTAGTCTATTTTGAGTATCAACTACTCTTTCTGTAAATAATAAAACTTTCTAAGATTAGTTCTGAACTTTCCTCCTGCTAGATTGAGGTCGGGTCTTCGTGTTCTTGATCTTAGCTTCATATAAAATAAATGCGGCCCTGAACCTACAGTATTTCACCCCCTTGATGAATTTCAAGGTATGAATCATGTGCCCCCCTTTCCTTGCTTTTCTCCAGACTGTAAATATTAGGTGCCTGAAGTCTTTCCTGATATGTTTTATCCCTCAGACCTTTCACCATTTTTATTGCTCATCTCTGAATTTGTTCTATCGTATCAATATCTTTTTGTGAGGTCTCCAGAACTGGACACAGTATTCTAAATGAGGTCTAACTAAAGATCTATATAGTGGAATCAGGACCTCCTTCCTTCTGCTGGTGACCCCTCTAGTGATGCCTCCTAGAATTCTATTCACTTTTCCTATTGCATGGCCATACTGTTTGCTCACCCACATCATTTTCCTCTGTAGTACTGGCAACACTGTAATCCCAATAGTGTATGCTATCAAGGGATTCTTTTTTCTCTTGGTACATTATATAGGAACACTTTTATGATATGGTTGTCGTTTTGGTGTGTCACAATTTTTTTTTACTGTACATGCTTCTTAGTATACTCTATGGCATATGAAGATGCAGCATTGTCGCTGGAGGTTCCCTTGTGTAGCAAGCATAAGGATGCTTTATGTTGTGCTGACCTACTTCACCTAGCTGTTGTTTCACGGTTGGATTCCCTTTTAACATCTATCTGTTCTACCACACCCAGGCTTTATTCCCCCTTCTCATATTGAGATGTGTCCTGTTAGCATGGCCTGAGACAATAGGTGGGACAGACTGCTGCCCTGGCCGTCCTGCTTTGCATCCATGGCAGGAATTAAACCACCTGTCATGTTTGAAGGGCTCTAACACCCAATGAATGCAATAAACTCAAGTAACAGAGGATTTACCAAATTGCCATGTTGCCTTCTAGTAGGTGCTCGAAGGGATGAAATATGTGATTGAGGCACAAAGTAATTCTATCTGGAAGCATATATATATTTTTTTAATTATTGCCATTTATCTTTTAAAGTTATATTTATAACATTTTTAAAGTTATATGTCATGTGTAATGTCTGGATACCTAAAGTCCATTATCCTCTTTTTTCTTATTTTGTGATACAATTATTGACCATTTTGCCTGACTAAAACTTGGAATGGGATATCCCATATTTGAAGAGGCACTAAGATGAGTGACTGCTACACAGTATTCCACTTGTTTGCAAAGCAAAGTTTGAGCTATGAGCCCTGTAATCAAAAAGATCCACCTGCTGGATCAAACAGAGAACTTAGTTATTAATAGGCATTGTTTATTATTTTCATGAAAAGGACATTTTTAAAATGACCATTTAGCAATAGTAAAGAAATTATGCATAAAATGCCACATCTTTCTAATTATGGATTTCCGGTCTGCTGAGCATAAAAAGTTTTCCTCTCATTTTGTTTACAACTGTATTAAATTCAAAAATAAAATTTATTATATTGCAGTTTATCAATTCTTAGATATGGTGGCTGTATTTGTTTTTTTCCTTTAGTGTCAGAATGTTGAGACAAACCATTTAACACTGACAGCTTAAAATGGTTTGCTTTGTCCCAAAAAGGAAAACATTGTTGCTGTAACTGCTTAAAAGTTGGTAGTATGAGTTCAGCTTTAATTTTTTAGTCAAGCTCATCTAAGACTGGCCATAGATCAGTCAGTTTTTTCTTTCAACCAGCAAGTTGAATGAAAAAAAATTACTTGTTTCGCCCATCTACACACTCAAGACAGATGGGGGACTCACTCCCATTGAGCTATTGTGTCTTGACGACGGGGAGACTTCCCCTCTATTAGAATACATTGATCAGCACCCGTAGCTAGAGGAAATGTTCCAACAGTATGATTGTACACAAGTAGAATGATAGATTGACTTGTGTAAACCAATCTGCCTGTATATAGATTGACATTTGGCTGCTTCTTGCTGAACCAGCCAAATTTTGATCCATGTATGGCTGGCTTGAATTTGCCAGTGCACCTAGCATTACCTGCTCCCCAGCTTGGCAGTAAGGTTTCTCTGTAGCTCCTCCAGGCAGAGGAAAGGAAGTGTGTTACTGGCAGGATCTCCAAGTGAAAATGCAGAAAAAGTCTTAAAAAAAGAAAATCAGTGCAGCCACATCATTTAAATATTGGTAAGCTGATATTATTATCTTACATACATTATTAGTTAGAAATTGAATTGCTCAAAAATCTAATAAAATTAACGCATAGGAAAAACACCCAGTGCATCATACCTGCCTAAACCAACTTTATTAATTACCTATATAATATATACTTCCCTACTTTATCAAATTTAAAAAAAAAAAAAGTTTTTTACTTTCATACACTTTAATAGGTATTACTCAGTAATGGAAATGTTTCCAAAAGTGTGTACATATTCACTGGGATCTACTAATAAAGCATATTTTAACTTACCTCAGTAAAGGTGTGTTCACATTTATCAAGCATTTATGTGAAAAAAAAAGTTTTTCTTCTTTTTTTTTTCAAGTTCTTGTCAAGAGTGGCTGGTGAAGGTATCGCATGGCTCCCTGGAGTAAGTGTAAATACATTCCTTTAAGAAATCATATGTGCATGAATACCTCTGAAATTGTTCAAATATACATATAAATATTTTTTAAGTACAGTATAATAGTAATAATAATTTTTATATTAGTAGCTGCCACTTAAAAGTACAATTTTATTAGTGTATCTACAGTATGTATTAGTAACCAAAGTTCTTGGCTGATTTTTGATTGACTGCTGTTGGGATGAACGAAAAAACTCACAGATTCTGCATCAATGATGTTGATGCAGGAATCTCTCCATGTTTTCTATTGTATTCGGACAAGGGGTACTTCTTTCCCTCAAATACACAGATCAGCACTGCAGCCATTGACTGCAAGTGCCGATTGAATATTAATGTTCCAGCATGGCTGTTGGACAGAAGCTGGCAGTTAGACCGTTTTCTGTTGAACACAAAGTGGTACATATGATTCCTGCCGAACTAGATGATTTTTCGTATGTCAATATATAATAACACAGCACGCAACAGTATGAGTAAACAGTAGTGACAATAGTGCTAATATTGCTATAACCTAAAAAATATTTCAAATACTGTTGCTGCTGTGAACTGGAAACCACTACTAGATCAATTTGCATAATAACACAGCCCTCAACAGTATGTGTAAACAGTAATGACTTATAAAGTGTCCATCAGTGTCCAACTCTTACTTCAACGGTGCAATACTTCCGCCTGTACTAAATTTCCATCAATATAGTGATTTATACTCTATAAACGATAAAGTGACTCTGCTAAAAAAAAAGCACATTGTGATACGTGACCTGTGCCCACTTCCTTTATCCACACTCAGCAGACACAATGGTCTCCCTGCTACAGCATATACCTCCTTCAGAATGCTTGTATTCATTCAATGATATGACGTGGATAGCAGTGGATAGGTGTAGGTAGCACCTAATATTGGAAACCAACCTGATACAGTCAGGTGGGAAATTTGCTCAGCGCTATGACAGGGGTGTTAAAAATATATGATTGAGCTATACACATGCTGTGGCCATGATGATTTGCTTCATGGCCATGGTAGGGATTAAACCACCGGTCGCAATTAGCTACCCCTACCACCCACTGAATGAAACCTATTCAAATGAATGGGGCCATGCTGCAACTACATGCAATGCACACGGTTGCGGTATGGTAGTGCAGCATTTAGGGAATAAAGCAGGTGTTGCGGAGGCAACATAGTGCCTTCTCAATTCCTGTCAAGTGCCTCTGAAAAGTAATCCAATAATGGATTAGTGTAAGCAAGCCCTTAGTAAACAATACAAAAGCAACAGAAATGCCCTGCTACTTTAATACAAATCAGTTTCTTACAGTATGTGGCACCTTGCATCTTTGCGCATTGATATTGAAGTTATAATGTGCAGTGTTGGAACTTATAGCAACCAATCAGAATTCTTTTCCACTCTTCTGAGAGCAGGTAACTAAAGTCATAATGATGTGATGGATTTCTGTACTTTCATCATCATCATTGCTATTTATTAACTAAACCTACACTAGTTTCAATAAAGTTTCAGTTTGGAACAGCAAAGGTGATTATGAAAAATAGATGACCTAAAATTATAGCTGAATTTATGAAATATAATTAGTTGTGATAAAATAAATTATATTGTATATATCTTGTCACTTGTATTTTCTTCATCATTATTTTAGTTAATATTTTCATAACATAATTGCTTTATGTTGCATTTTATAATAATGTAGTTCTATCCTTATTTTTAACTATACTAGATGGCAATAAAACTATCTGTCAGGATATGTCAGTACAATTTATTAATTTCATACGCGTCTTATTTTATAATGTCCAGCTCCTCTACTTTGCAATCTTGTAAAGTGTTTTATGATATCACATTTATGAATGATGTTGAACAAATGAAGTTACATTGTTTTATTCCAATCATTTAATTTGCAGTTAATAATGATTTGTTCCCGGAAAGGCTACAAGTACACAGAAAGAGACAGGGCATGGAGATAATTTTTTAGCTCCTTTGTGCTGAAAGTGATTTAGGGTCAGATGGTTTATTTTCAATCATTATAAAATATACATCTACATAAGAAATTAATCTTTCTGGTGAAAAAAAATAATTTCCTTTTTTCGTTGCAAAATGAAATCAAAATGTGAAGCTATAGTCATTAAATCAGGAGTGCTGAAATAAGAGAATATCCGCTGGCAAACATTAAACAAGACTGCAACAGATTAAAATGTGAGTGGTCTTGGGATATGGAAAGCTGTCAGATTAAACAGCAAGCAGCATTCACTGGACCAGTTCATATTAACACATAAATAATCTTAACAAGAATCTGTCGCAAAGCAAAGTACCTATACGAGAAACCTCCAGTGAAAGCTGTCATTCTCTGACTCATGGGCCACATGCTAGTTCTTAACAGTGTAGCCAAACTTATGGAGTTTTACTGTGAGAAGGCATACTGTCCCTGAACTAGTATGAAGCTCAGAAAATGGCCATAGGAGGCATTTTAAATTTGTTTTGCTTTTTTGTTGTTTCAGATTAGCAGTTACATGGAAAACTACAGTGTATTTTAGCTATTAATATTTTTTTTTATATTTTACATATATTAAAACTGTTATTGACATTAAGCTTAGAACATTTGTTTGTTTTTTTTAATTTTTTGCTGAATAATTGTAGCCATTTAAGGTATTGAGCGGTTTTAGGCTTGGTTTACATCTATGCTTGTTAAAATGTGTGCAAAATTGCAAGCTATCTCGGGGGCGGACTGACAACTCATGGGGCCCCCCGGGCAATAGGGGATCATGGGGCCCCTGTGTCCTTGCCCAAACTCAGAAAAGCCTATGAAAAAAGGTACTAGGGGCATCTCATGGGGCCCCCTACTGACCCCCGGCCCTCGGGCAGTGCCCGAGTTTCCAAATGGTCAGTCCGCCCCTGAGCTATCCCTACAAGCACAAAAATGTGCTGCTTTTTATCCTAATGACATCCCCATGCACCAGCAACCATGTATGTTTTTACACACTCATACGCACATGGTGTTGCAAAATGTTACAAAAGGGTCATGGACTTCTTCTAATACTTTACTCATGGGTATGACGCTCTTGGAATGAATGAGCTGCCCTACATGTGCACATGCATAGATGTGAACCAAGGCTTAGATTATTCATTGCAAGAGGCAGGGACTTTTTTTTTTATTTTCTTCATTTTGGTTCATTTGGCACCATATTATATATTAATTTATTTAAACTGTTAGCTGAGTTTTGGGTTGTTCACTTTTATATTATCTGGCCTGTTGATGCGCAGGTTACAGGAATCAATCAGAGCAGCCATAGTTCACTTCTTCTCACTGATGACCTTATGTTGGCTGTCCAGATCCTAGCCTAAACTTGTAGAAATATAGCAGTGAATGCAATGTGACAAGGAAAAAGGTTAGAGGAGGAGCTCAACCAGCAAGTGCTGCAATGTAGATAATAGATGTAATCAGCAGAGACAGACTGTCCAAGTTGGGTCCTAACAAAATGTCCATTGTGTTATTGGGTTTAGTTCTGATTAGAGATGTGGTTTGAAAATGCATGCTTGTTAGTGCAATTTCCATTCCTTTTACATGTACTCACAAGCATGTACTTTCAAACCACATCTTAAAGCAGAACTAAACCCTTCAATGCAACTGTTTAAAAAAAAAAAACTATATTCAAGTATGTCACAGGTTCTTGCACTCTCAATGGAAATGTGGCTGGTGTCATAACTGATCACATGTGGATCACCATAGCAACTGTAGATCAAACAGAGGGTAAGATGGCAGCTTCCTTGGCTGTAAAGTAAAGGAGGGTTTAATTCTGCTTTAACGAAAAAATGTGTTCAACAACCATGGCAAGCACTTTGGCAGGGCATGTACACCAAGAAGACCTTACTGTCAAGTGCTGGTTTTAAATTGTTAAATACAGTGGTGCTCAAATATGGATATTAAAAGTTCATGCTGCTTCCAGAGAAACATAAGACAATGCAAAGTAGGTGTCAGGGAAATCGTATGCATGGTCATGTGTGAAAATGTGTGCATGCTCATAATAATTAGAAAACTAGACGTGCCTTAACTCACGTGCGTGCCTGAGCGGCAATATTTGGCGCTCACATGCCTATATAAAGTGGCTCCAGAGATCAGAGGATTGCTGAGTGCTCGGCAGCTTCTACCGTTTGTGACCTTTAGTAAAGTGATCCTTTACTACCCATCTTGTCTTGATCCTACTTGTTACTAATACCCCTTTGTTGATTCTGGCTTGTGACCTGACCCTGTCTTCTGCCTGCTGTTTTGGTACCTTTCCTGCTCACTCAATACCAACCCCGGCCTGACTTTGACTCTGTTTTGGTTCCTTATTCTGCACCTCTGCTGCCCAGGTGATTCCAACTCCTACCTGCCTGACCACACAAAATCCTTCATCCGCCTGCTTGCCACCCTGCTCACTGTCTGTTCAGTACCTGTACAGCACCTCTGCATCTTCCAGAGTATACTACATCTGACAGCTTGCTAGCCTGCTTGTTGTCCGTGGTTCTGCATCTGCTGCTGTGTCTTTGCATCGGCCAGATCATCAGTCTGCTTGCTGCACAACACCTGCTGCAAGGTTCTTCCAGCCAGGATCACCTAAAAGGCACCCATGCCACTCCATGCCCTGTTATAGCCTATCATCACCTCCAGGAGAAACAGGACAGGAGATGTAAGGGAAATCCCTTTCATTAGTTTGGCCCCTGACCAGGTACATGACAGTAGCTCAAACACATACTCACAACTGCCATCCTTACTGCACCCTTGAAATATATGGACAAATGTAGGAAAACAATGCATCAATGCATGTACACAAGCTTTGGTGCATTGTAAAAAATATCACACAATTCCTGAAAAAATTTATAATGAGCTTCTAGATTCATCAGTAGTGATTGGGGGACATGAACATTTCACTGTCTGATTTTTATGCAATTGGCAATATTAATATACCATGTAAAAAAAAATCGTGAAGGGAAATTGTAAATTAGTTTATTTATATATCAGTCTAATTATCCATCTATATTTTATTTATTTCAGCCACTTATTCAACAGCCACTCATTCTTAAATATTCACTTCAGTTTTGGTCACCAATCCTCAAGAAAGATGTTGTTGAATTAGAAAGAGTTGAGTGAAGGACAACAAATTTATTAGTGAAGATGGAGGCACTCAGCTACGAGGATCTATTACAGCGATTCAAGAGGGGATATGATTACAATTTACAATATATCAAATATGACTCCAGTAACTGTAATAAACTGTTTACTCTAAGGTCCCCAATGAGGACACATGGCCCTGATTTCAAGTTAAAAGAAAGAAGGTTTAACCCTGGACTGCAGAAAGGATTCTACATTGTTAGAACAGTGAAAATATGGAACTCCCTCACCCAGGTAGTGGTACTAGCTGAGAGTGTTGATAACTTCAAAAAACCTTTTAATGTCTTACTCTGGAAGAAGAATATACAGGGCTACAGGAATATTTGGAGAATTCAAATAACACACACAGGTTCAACTGGATGGACCTGTGTCTTTTTCAACCTAATAAACTATATAAAACTATATGCTACATTCTGCAACTGTTTAATTCAACTAGATGTTCATCAAATGTTATCTTGTGGCATCAAATGGGGAGTGCAAGAAATTACAGTATTTGGCTTGGACAAAGCTAGCAAATGTGATGGGGATATCTCACAAACAGAATTTGTGAAGGATGTAAGAAAAGCATGCGATTTAGCTTCCCAACAGTCAAATAAATCAATAATATAATGTTGGCTACAGATGATACGTTAACGTGAATAAAATGAGGAAAAAAAACAAGAAACATATACCCAGTATTTTTAATATTTGTTAGCTATTTATGACAATAGGAATGCTTTGCATTTAAAAGAAATGCAAATTCTACCTTTTCTTCTAGTAAGAGAGATGCAGGATTTAGTAAGTCAGTAGACTGAGGAATCTAATTTCTATCGAAGCTTTACCTAGAAAGGTGTCTGTTAAAAAGCACAGTGACAGAATTTATCCCCCGTCATTACTGACTTCAACTCTTTTTCTCTTCTCTTCTGATCTTATGCTGAGCCCACTAATGTGAATAAAATAAAAGAATTAGAGCTCGACATACTGTCACTGCTTCATTGCCAACAATGCTGACAGTGGTACTTTACCCAATCTGCTTGTTTACTTTAACATGCAACTACTTTTTCAACAAACACCCAAACTCATTATTCCGATCAGCACAACTTCTTCTAAAGTCAAAATAACAGAAGTGGAAAAATGAAATCCATATGCTGCTAATTATGGCAGCTAACAAGCAGATTTAATAAATCAGATTTAGGGCTCAAAATCAGTATTATCTGTGAAATACAATTACTTTGAATTACTTTTAAAATATACGTGTTTCAGGCACTCTGGTTATTACATTGAATGTACCTACATCTTTTATATTCATCAGGCAGCTATTTTTGTCTTTTTGCATTTTTTACTATTTTATGTATCCATACTAGAAAACATTTCCTTTTCTAGCACAAATGTTGCATATAGTTAAAATTAAAGGGGCATATTTAGTGAATCCGTTGTTTACATTCACTGCAGGTGAGTCTTCCAGGTGCATGCATTTTAAATTACAGTGACTGGTTCAGTACCAGTGACTGTTCAGTGAAAGTCACATAAAAGTATCTGTGAATAAACAACTTAAAGAGGAGTTCCACTCAACCTATCAAAAAATAAAAGTCTTTTAAAAAGCAGCCACTTACCTGTTCCTCGGTCCCGTGATGTGTCCCCCGCAGATCGTTTCACTGGCCATCCTGTATTCTAGGAGGCCGGTATCTTCAGTGTGTGCACCCGGCTGTGACAGCTTGCAGCTTCACAGCCGGGTACACACTGCGCATGCGCGAGTAGCGCTGCGCTTCGTCAATGGTCCTGTGGTCTTCTGGGACCTGTCACATGTCCCAAAAGACTACAGGGAGGGAGGACACCTTCAGCTTCTGATCGCCTAGGTAATCAGACTGGAAGTGGGAGCGGGTACCTGTCAAATTCGGGTACCCGCTCCCCCCCCCCAACGGTGCCAATCCTTAATGGGGAGTGGGGGTAGCTCCACTTTAAGACTCTTGCTGAATACCTATATAACATGTAGACTACATTTTAGCATTTATTGAAAAAAAAAAACTTTTTTCCAAGGTTTACAGATTTGGATAGCTTCTGGATAGCTGGGGACAGGCACTTGATTATGTCACTCAAAGACAGGGAGCATAGTCCCCCATCTGTGTGCACTGTGTTCCAGATGGCTATGCCTTCTGCTTCTTTAGACTGCAGCTGCAGTTTGACACTGAGGCTTTGGCTGCAGCCCCTTTCAATCAATAGGGTTGACCAGGGGTATGGTGGATAAATTGACTACAGAAGATACAGACACGCTGTGCATTAGCATGGTATCCTGTATCTCCTTACAGCAAACCTATGGATTTAAAATGACCATGAAAGTATAGACCTGTTTCTATTCTTGCCGTGGTCAGTTTACACCAAGCAAAAGGAAAACTAGCAGGATCAACCAGGTATTGGACACTAAAGGAGGTTATGAAGAGGAATGAAATGTCAAGAATGTACTGCACTTGGACAACACATAAAAAGTTAAACCAACATGGGAGAGAGGGAAGTGCCTTCTAAGTGTAGCATAAGGACTGTTTAAATACACAGAATTGGCAACTCACATTGCTAAAAGGGTCAACAAGCTCATCAGTAATGAAGACCACTGTTCTGTGTCCAGATAGATGGTGGAAAGATGGTGCCTCGAACTTTTGGCTTCTGGGAGCTACGTTGGAAAGTCCAGGAGATAAGTACAGTGGAGACTTGAGGAGGTGGGAAAGATGTGTGATGTTAGTTAACATTTACCTTTTTTCTGTAAAGGTGAACTAACATTTTAAGGGTGGCTAGCACTGAACCAATAAACTAGAGGTTGCTCTGTTTGTGACAAAAGGAAGCTTACTGGCCAGGATGTGCTGCTCTAAGTGACCCCAGAGAAGTAGGGAAAAGAGATGAGTAGAGTCCCTGAAATGAGGAATAAAGTATAATTTCTAAATGCCATGTTCTTTAGTAAAATAAGGTTATTGCCCTGCCTGGTGTGCCCAATCAGGATCTACTGACCCCTTTACGTATGCAACTAAAACTTCTGTTTTTTCCTGCTGGCCAGCCTGAAAATGTACTGGGGACCCCTTTTGAGGCACACACACTGGAGACCCCTTTTTTTAGTTTGAGGCATACACACTCTAGAAGTCTTGTCTTTTAAAGGCGATGTTTAGGCTTCTGATGTGCTGCTGTATTTTAAGTGATCAAATGGCTGCCTCCTGGTGCATTGCATTGCTACATATGTCCCATAGATGGCAAACTAAGATAGGTCAGAGTTAGGACCACACTTATCTGAGGTGCCTTGATATGGCAGTGTGGTTTCCACATGTATTTGGAAGTTTTTGAAACCAAACCCTTTTTTTAACTTGAATAGTTGAATAGTTGACAAAGATTAGTTATTTTTTCTGGCTAACCTGAAAGTATGCTGGCAACAGCGGCATACATGGAGGTTGTAGAGGTTTCGAAGGCCATGCCTTCTTCATCATGGCCTTCGAAACGTGTCAGCTGTACTAAGTGTCTACCCCCATGATGGGATTCGCGCTGGCTTCTTGTCTATGAAGTCCTTTGGAGGACTTACATGCCTGATTTTATTCGCTGTTTGTGAGTACCATTCCTTTATCAATAAATTTTGGTTACTGAGGTAATGCGCAAGGTTTCTCGTTTTTCTTTCACTTTGCAGTTAAGATTACCAAGTCCAGCAGAGCATTGAAAATGTACAGGGAGTGACTGTGGGTAACTGCTGGTGTACACCCAAAAGCATGTGGTTTAAGGCTGTTTTATGCTGAAAATCTATGTGAGTGCACATTTTATTATATATTTGTGTGATCCCTTTTGGAATAAACATATTACACTATGGGAAGCTGTGTTTATGTTTTCTGAATGAGAGATTGGCACTTACCTCTACCTGTATCTGGAGAGGAGCCACCATCTGAGTGCTGACCCCTTGAGAGGGAGATCTGTTTGCGGTGAGAGCAGACCAGTGGAGAGGCTGCATGCTTGGAGGATCTGAGGGTGTGATCCCAAATTGCGCTTTGACCCGTACAGGTCGAAGTGTTGAGGTGAGAGGCTAATCTAGCTGTCAGTTGGATTTTTTACTAGCAGTTACCCACAGTCACTTATGTCAGCACGAGTGTTATTTTGATTTGGATTAAGTGTTATTATCCACACTGAATTGGACTTTGGAGCACAGATCAGACATTTAGTTTGATTCAATTTGTGTGTGTTTTGCACATTATTTGCACAGATTACTGGTCACTTATGTTTCATTCATTTTTTCTGTTTGTACCTACATCTATTGCACTTATTGATATTTTATACAGTGGGGCAAAAAAGTATTTAGTCAGCCAAGAAATTGTGCAAGTTCTCCCACTTAAAAAGATGAGAGAGGCCTGTAATTGGCATCATAGGTAGACCTCAACTATGAGAGACAAAATGAGAAAAAAATCCAGACAATCACATTGGCTGATTTGGAAAGAATTTATTTGCAAATTATGGTGAAAAATAAGTATTTGGTCAATATCAAAAGTTCATCTCAATACTTTGTTATATATCCTTTGTTGGCAATGACAGAGGTCAAACGTTTCCTGTAAGTCTTCACAAGGTTGGCACACACTGTTGCTGGTATGTTGGCCCATTCCTCCATGCAGATCTCCTCTAGAGCAGTGATGTTTTGGGGCTGTCGCTGGGCAACACGGACTTTCAACTCCCTCCAAAGGTTTTCTATGGGGTTGAGATCTGGAGACTGGCTAAGCCACTCCAGGACCTTGAAATGCTTCTTACGAAGCCACTCCTTCGTTGCCCGGGCGGTATGTTTGGGATCATTGTCATGTTGGAAGACCCAGCCACGTGTCATCTTCAATGCCCTTGCTGATGGAAGGAGGTTTGCACTCAAAATCTCACGATACATGGCCCCATTCATTCTGTCCTGTACATGGATCAGTTGTCCTAATCCCTTTGCAGAGAAACAGCCCCAAAGCATGATGTTGCCACCCCCATGCTTCACAGTAGGTATGGTGTTGCAACTCAGCATTCAGCATGCGTGGTCAGACAGGCCGGGTCGGTATTATGCGGGCAGCGAGGTACAAGAGGAGCGAGCTAAGAATGGTCAGGTCACAAGCCAGGTTCAGCAGGGTGCGAGCAAATACAGTACCAGGGATCAGACGGAAGAGTAGTCAGGCAAGCCAGGGGTTAAACAGGAGAAGAGCAGGATCAGTAACAAGCAGAGATTGGCAATGGAGTCTACAGCAACACAGGAACAGGATACAAGGGCTCATGGGAAACATTTACACCAAGGCACAGATCACAGGCCTGGTCATTCCTTAAATACACCTGCTGTAATCAGCCCCAGGTGTTGGCTGACTGCAGAAGTGAGCTTCTGGCTGCTGAGAGCACCCGCTTGTCAGCCCTGGTACTGCAGCTCACACGGCAGGTGAGTCCCACCACCAGTGCTGAGTCCATTCCTGACAGATTTGTTCACACCAAGCTGCTTGCCTATTGCAGATTCAGTCTTCCCAGCCTGGTGCAGGTCTACAATTTTGTTTCTGGTGTCCTTCGACAGCTCTTTGGTCTTCACCATAGTGGAGTTTGGAGTGTGACTGTTTGAAGTTGTGGACAGGTGTCTTTTAAACTGATAACAAGTTCAAACAGGTGCCATTGATACAGGTAATATGTGCAGGACAGAGGAGCCTCTTAAAGAAGAAGGTACAGGTCTGTGAGAGCCAGACATCTTGCTTGTTTGTAGGTGACCAAATACTTATTTTCCACCATAATTTGCAAATAAATTCTTTCCAAATCAGCCAAATGTGATTGTCTGGATTTTTTTTCTCATTTTGTCTCTCATAGTTGAGGTCTACCTATGATGCCAATTACAGGCCTCTCTCATGTTTTTAAGTGGGAGAACTCGCACAGTTGGTGGCTGACTAAATACTTTTTTGCCCCACTGTATGTATTGTACTTCATTGGTGGTACACGTTTTTATATTTTGTGGCACCAGTTGGTATTTGGCGAATATATTTAATAATTTTATGCACCAGATGTTTGCATGTTCATGTATTCTATATTGTATTTATAGCGATATAGACCCATCACTTTTCTTTATTAGATTATTATTAACCATCACTTTTTCGTCCAGTTTTTAAGACACAATTATTTGTGGTATTCGATGTGTCACATTGCATGGTTGTGCATTGCTTCACTGGCATTTCACTTATTTTATATTGTGGCACTCTTTGGGGAGTGCTTTGTTTTAGTTCACATAGTTTGTCACTAGTTTGTATTCACGTGTGTGTGTATATATATATATATATATATATATATACATATATATATATATATATATATATATTGTATTTTTATACATTTATGATATGTGAGTAGCGCTACATTCCTTTTATATATTATATTTCACAGATCATGGGTATATGATTAAATGTTAGCAGTTTCTCTTAGTAGGTTATCAGATTTAGGATTATAAGTGCAGGAGGTTCCCACCACTACATGTACTTTATAGCTTTATCCAACACTGCTTTGTTGCTGGGTGAATAAGTGTGGTCTCCTCCTAAATCTTCCTTGGACATAGTGGCAACTGCTTGTGTATGCTGGCCAGGGATCACATGGTGACCATCTTGGCTTTATTGTCCGGACTGGTATTTGTAGATGATGTCTGGTCAAATTTATACCAGGAGTCAATATGCAGGGATGCTAATCATATTCCCTAATATAAAAAATCCTTAGAGGGTAAAAACTTAACTTCAGTTTAACATTGCATACATTGTGTCTTCTACAGTATACTTACATAAAATGCAATAAAGGTTCCCTTTAAAAGTCCATTAAGTCACAAGGTAAACAAGTGTCTATTATAAATATTCAAACCATGCAGTGCAATATTATGGAACATCTAGTAACAATACACACAGTAACAGTTACTGGATAATAGATGGAAGAATGATAAGCATTTATTTCCAGATATAGGACTTATGTAAATTTTCAAGGGTATTTATAAGTGTCCTCTTCAAAAAACTTGTTCTCATCTGGACAAGGTGCTGCTCTGACAGCTGCTCACTCATTCAGACACATGTATTTGCAATAGATGTCAACTTGCCAATTTGATAGACGTGCTCTTATTGTTGTTTAGGAAAAAAAGAGAAAATGTTAATTTGATATCTGACCTTTTACTTTAGAGACTGTAAAATGTATTCTTGAAGAACACTTAGGCAGTGCAATGTTGTAATGCAGTTACATTCTTTTATTTATTTAAAAAGAAATTTATGTAATTTTCTGTCTGATTGTGAATGCAACCTTTGTCCAATGTATTACTTGCCTTTGCAAAACCAGATTTTATGATAAACAAGAAAAAGATATGAAGGAGCACTGGGCTTAGTGTCTAGCTGACAGTACTCCATTTCCAGCTCTGATGAAAAGCAGAAGCACATTTTGAAGATTATACAATCGTGCAATAAAACATGTCAAGGGGTTAACTTAAAAGACTATTACATCTTAAAGGGCCAATGATATGTCAGATATACTGTAGGTAGAGCATGGAGGGCTGTGTAATATGGACACTGGATAGAGTAATGTTTTGCAACCCACATTTGTAAATGAATAACTGCATGTACACTGTAACGGTTGTGTGAGTCGTCTTTGAGCACCAAAGTTATATAGTAAATAGTGTGAAAATACGCCTGTTCAGGTCCATTGATGCAGTAGCAAATGGGCATATTATTTAATAAGCCAGCTACAAAGATTTACTAAAGGAGTAGAGGCTTCCAATTTGCAAAGTGGTATAAACACATCCTCACCTTATTCACTAAGTGAACAAAACAAATTTAATCAAGCTAAGGGAAAATTTAGCTTTTCAAATTGTACAATAGTTTTCATAAGTGATCAATCTTTACTTACATTTGCCCTATCATGGGGTGAACAAACAGTATGGTGGGGGGGGGGAGACAAAAGAGGGGCCAGGAAGTTTAATGTTATATATAGTATTTCTGTGAGTTTATTGTTCTGTAGCCAGGTGCTGGCAAATAGGCCCCTTTAAGAAAGAAGATGAACTGCTCAGATTACTACTCTGGGACAACAGGTCCTGGCATGCCTATCCACTATGTCCCCATTAGTATTATATGTCCTCCACTGATATGACCACAGTGGACTATAGAGAAAGAGGTGCTGTTAAAAAGAACTCTGGGAGGTGTAGTTTCACTTTGTACAGGCAACACTGTTCCAGAGCTGCAGTTCCCATGGAGCTGTGCAGTTTTAGGGGAGGAGTGGAGATATTCTTAACGAACTGCTTAAGTAGGCTCGGGGACTTGCTAGAACAGGGAAGAGAGCAGACCTCCAAGCTTGTTTGTTGAGCTGAACAGGAACTTGCCTACAACACTGGCCTAGGCAGTTGCATTCACAGCCTTCCATTGTGGGTATGCCAGCCATCTGAAACATCTACAGTGAGTGGATTCACTGGTCATATCCTGCATCTCCACTATTCTAGTGTGGGTTTTCCGGTCATCTGCTGCATCTCCAGCATTTAGAGAGGATTCACCGGAGCTCCAGTCTTCAGTGAAAAAAATAAAAGTTAGAAGCCACAAAAATTGTAGCTGCTGACTTTTAAAAAATAGCCCCTCACCTGTCTGTTGATCCAGCGGTGTGCTCACTGCAGCTGGGTTCGCTGGCCGTCCTCTGTCCCCAGCACTGTCATCTTATGTGTGGGCACCTGGCTGTGACAGCTTGCGGCTTCACAGCTGGGTCCCACAGTCTTCTGGAACCTGTCATGTGTCCCAGAAGACTGTGGGAGAAAGGAGAACTTCCACTTCCAAACGCCTAGGTGGTAGGAGCAGGTGCCTGTGAAATTTGGGTACCCACTCCCCAAAGAAGGTGGAAACTCTTAATGAGAAGCAGGAGATGAGTCATTAAAGCAGAAATTTCCCTTTTGGGTGGAGCTCCGCTTTAAGCCATCGATCCATGAGGGGCCACTCCACCATTGGCTTTCACAGCTGAGCTGCAGGATTGGTGAGAGGGTTGTCAACTGTACAGCAAGAACTGAGACTTTAAGGGCTTATTTATTCTTGCTTTGAAATTAACACACATTAAAGCGCTTACCTCTTCAACATATATTTTTGATGTGTTTGTGATGCTTCTGTGATGCTTCAGTGATGCCTTTTTGAAGCTTTAATGAAGCTTGGCAAATGCCCTGTGTGTGTGTTGATTTTTTTTTTTAAAGGGGCACAGCAGAACCTCGGCTCAGTATTATCCCCACTCAGCTGATCCCCAGTTCATTAGTACCCTGTTCAGCATATTCCCAGCTTATTGGTACCTTCATTCTGCAGATCCCCAGCTTATTGGTACCCTCGTTCAGCAGATCCCCAGCTTATTAGTACCATCATTCAGCAGATCCCCTGCTCAGCAGTAATACCAGCTTTGTTAATCCCCCACTCAGTAGTAACCCCCCGCTCTGCTGACCCCCCACTCAGTAGTAACCCCCAGCTCTGCTGATCCCCCACTCAGTAGTAACTCCAAGCTTGCTGATCCTTTGATTTGCTGATGCTCCTTTCTATCTGGTCCTCATGCACCACCTGTTACAGTATATTGCTCCTGCGCTGCACACCACATGTGACATGTGCTAGCTTTTCCTGCTCCAGTCCCCCAGATCTGCTGATCTTCTGACTCTCAGTCCTCTCTCTCTCTGTTCCCCACTCACTTCCTGCTATAGCTTTCCCATGTTGCACACCATATGTGCCATCTGCTAGTTCCTCCACGTCTGTGATGTTTGCACCAGACACTTCCAGAATGTATACACATACACTGGAAGTGACTCAAGAAAAGCAAAGAGAAGAGGGTGCCTTTATCTAAGTGCAAACTGTACATATAAATACAGCAGTAAATAATGTCATCTCATGTCATCTTTATGCCTCCAGGAAGCTGCAGATATCAGCAGGCAAGCTGCTGGTAAAGGCAGGATTGTATCAGGAACAGGGGCGCACTGAGAACTCATGGGGTCTCCAGGCAATAAGGGATCATGGGGCCCCTGTGTCCTTGCCCAAACTCAATAAAGCCTGTGAAAAAGGTACCAGGGGCATCTCATGGGGCCCCCTACTGACCTCGGGCCCTCGGGCAGTGCCCGAGTTTCCAAATGGTCAGTCCGCCCCTGATCAGGAAGTGGCTGGGTGTCAGTTTGCCAGCAGTGCTATGAGCTGGAGTGCAGGCTGGTTTGGCAGTGCTGAGGCTTTGGGGTATTCCCAGCCCATTTGGCTTCAATAGGCTATACTCGGCTCTCCTCAGGGATGACGTCACTACATACAGGGATGTGGGTACGCATTTCAGGACTCCGCCCCTTTTTCAAACCAATAGCTATTGGCTTCAGCTCGTAGCATTGCTGACAGATTAACACCCAGCTGCTTCCTAGTACAACATTGCCTTTACCAGCTGCTTGCCTGCTGATCTCTGCAGCTCCTTGGAGGCTTAATGATGTCATGTACACTACCTACCCCAACCCAGTGAGTGCAATATGTTTATTTAGTACAGTATGTATATGTACAGTTTGCATTTAAATGGAGGTGACTTCTTCTGTTTGCTTTTCTTGTGTGTATTAGGTTTCAAGACCTGGTCTGGGGGAGCAGCCACCATCTATCCAATGCTACTTGATTTTATTTCTCCCACATACCTTTTCCCATATCTTGTCCCCTCAATAGCTGTCATTGGGGTGTCGCAGTAGCACCACAGTTAGCCTCAATTTACTAGAAGTGACCATTGATGACATCTGCCTGATTCGCTTGTTGGTTTCCCAGTGCATCCTACAATACCTTTAAAACAAAACAAAGCTAACTCTGAATAAAAGCCCCTCAAAAGATACAGGTACTGTTAGAGAACATTGTTTTAGACTTCTTTTGAGGCTTTGGAGAAACTTTGAACTTTGAAACTTTGAAGAAAGTGACATGGGGTATAATTTTCGATGCAAAGTAAAAGGAAGCAAATGCAATGTGTGAACAGAACTGTAAGCTTACCATTTTATTTAGTGACAGATGCTTTGATTGGAATTCAGAGTGCTTTAAAAGCCTGTCCAATGCTAAATTTTTAAGCAAGAGTCTCATCTTCCTGCTCCCTGTGTGTTGTCCTGCTTGTTAACTTACCATAGTATCGAAACACAGCATCCATTAAGTATTGTCCCATTGCCCCAGCACTGAATATACTTCCGAACCAGTTTCACTTTCTTTACTTTTTTTTTAACTATTCAAGGTCTTATGCAAATTTATTCCATCAAACACACCTCCAATAGTTTGTTCCATATGCAGATGGAGGCAACTAAATTTCACCAGTTGTGCACCACTTTTAAGGGCCCCAACAATATCCGGCAGAAATCATCATCCAGAGACTGCTCAATTCTCACATCAATCTATACATATTTCACCATTCAGGTAGAGGACTGCTCTACCTTATAACAAAGTCCTACAAGTAGACTTGGTCAGCCTAGTGTTCTAGCGGTAGTGTAGCCTCCGGGGTTTTATACTTATCCTTTATTAAGCTCCCCTTGTTTCACTCTTGGTGACCCTGTTACAGTTTAAGCTGGTCCGGGTATATAGTGAGAACTGGGCCTAATTATTCTTTGTGTTGATTTCTGTGTGCCTTTATTAGTTTACTATATTTTATAATATACATACAGCATCAATCTACCCTATTATTGTTCACCATATTGAGGTTGTGTGTGTGTCAGAGTGGAGAGGCAGTAGTGCAAAGAAGAGAAAAAACTGTTTCAGGGGGCTCATCAAACTAGCGGCTCCTCAGGAGTTGCCCTTTAGTTCTATCTACTTATGTATAGGTACTGTGACCCTCATTGCCTATTAGATGTGGACACGGAGATACCTGCATCTAGTCCATTTTAGGATCCTTTGGTGGGTACAATATTTCATATCTTAGCACAATACTTATTTTTATTGCATGATTGATGTAAACATTGTTGATATTCTCTACACATTATGTTATTCCAAGTAACACATTTACAGGTCTCTAGAGTCCTTGCACTTAAGTGGGCAAAAATTGTTTACTCTTATCATTCCTTGATTTTTGCATATGCTAAAGGAAATTCCATCCTTGTTAAAGAAAAAGGTTCTATTTCCATTAAACACAGAACCTTTTGGATGTTATGTAATAGTCCTATTTGAGTTTCTTAGAAAACCATACACACTGGTTAATTTATAGATACAGTACCCACACCTTTTTTGTCTGAACGTATTAGAAAGGTACTTTGCAGAGGGTCCTTTAATACTAGTGAGTGATTTCAATACAGTGCTGAATACAGATTTGGAGGTGCACCTCAAAAACACACACACCTTTGCTTTCCTGTTTGGATCAATAAAGCCTCACATTCCTCTGGATATGGCAATTTCCAGAGACCCATGCTACTCTTTTCAACCTGATACTTATTGCATAAGGATAGAAATGTGACTAGTTTCTCACAAGCTTCTTCTCTTTGTCAAAAGCCTTCTAACAGCAGTATCAGACCATTCTTCCATGTTATCGGTTCCTAAATTGGGTACTCCCTGTAATTATTGATTATAGCAGGCGAGGCCTGTATGGCTTACCAATCAACAGGTGAGTGATCCATGTCTCGGTGAAATCCAGTCACATTCGGCAAGAGAATACTGAAATCTTCCCTGTCAGATGGGATACCTTTAAGGCAACATGTGTGGCATATTTGCAATAAAATACAGTATAACCACAACCAGTTTCTTTGTCCACATTTACCGATAACAAATCTAGACTTAGAAGCACAGAATTGCAATATTCTATTTGTCATTCTCTTCTTGCTTATAAAGAGTGGAAAGATTTTGCTAGGGACTAAGATTCTCCTAGAATGCACCCAGAAGAAAATATTTTATCAAAACCAGAGTATATTAGCACTTGGGGACAACCTTTTATCTCATCAATCCAAACCAAATTATGTCTCTTGCAATATTCCTAGAATTATAGATTTGACTGGCAGGTAGCCGAAAAAACTGAAGTGGTTATGCATACATTTTTTTTATAATGACATAAAAACACTTGCACACTGTCTTTGATACTTTTTTATTTGCAATACCATTCAAATTTTCAGGACAAGCTTTTTTCACAACTGCCTATAAATTTTGCATGGTACTGTATATACGAAAAAAATTATATATATATACACACACACACACACACACACACGTGAAACTCGAAAAATTAGAATATCGTGCAAAAGTTCATTTATTTCAGTAATGCAACTTAAAAGGTGAAACTAATATATGAGATAGACTCATTACATACAAAGGAAGATAGTTCAAGCTGTGATTTGTCATCATTGTGATGATTATGGCTTACAGCTCATGAAAACCCCAAATCCACAATCTCAGAAAATTAGAATATTGTGAAAAGGTGCAATATTCTCGGCTCAAAGTGTCCCACTCTAATCAGCTAATTAAGCCATAACACCTGCAAAGGGTTCCTGAGCCTTTAAATGGTCTCTCAGTCTGGTTCAGTAGGAATCACAATCATGGGAAAGACTGCTGACCTGACAGTTCTGCAAAAAACCATCACTGACACCCTCTATAAGGAGGGGAAGCCTCAAAAGGTGATTGCAAAAGAAATTGGATGTTCCCAAAGTGCTGTATCAAAGCACATTAATAGAAAGTTATGTGGAAGGGAAAAGTGTGGAAGAAAAAAGGTGCACAAGCAGCAGGGATGACCACAGCCTGGAGAGGATTGTCAGGAAAAGACCATTTAAAAGTGTTGGGAACTTTCACAAGGAGTGGACTGAGGCTGGAGTCAGTGCATCAAGAGCCACCACACACAGATGGATCCTGGACATGGGCTTCAAATGTCGTATTCCTCTTGTCAAGCCGCTCCTGAACAACAAACAACGTCAGAAGCGTCTTACCTGTGCTAAAGAAAAACAGACCTGGTCTGTTGCTCAGTGGTCCAAAGTCCTCTTTTCTGATGAGAGCATCTTCTGCATCTCATTTGGAAGCCAAGGACGCAGAGTATGGAGGAAGAATGGAGAGGCACACACTATATTAGTTTAACCTTCTAAGTTGCATTACTGAAATAAATGAACTTTTGCATGATATTCTAATTTTTCGAGTTTCACTAGCATGTATATACACACATATATACATATATTGTGAGGAATTAGCTCGATAGCGTGTTGTGCTTGACTCCCTGGATGAGTCATAGCATGGTGAAAAAGGTACAGCAAGATAGCAGGATTCTGGTGAAACGCAGTTGTGGTTTAGTTATAAAGTCTATGATAACAAAAGTGCAGGTATCAAAATAGCAAAATAAAACAAAAACAGAAAGTAAGCCCTTGAGAGTGTAACTGCAAAAACAGGAACCTAACTACTTGTCCTGAAACAGCCTACTGCTGCCCTGACACTTGGCTTTCACACAGAATAAGTCAGAGTCCATAGTCACGCAGACTGAGGGCCGGTGCACACTATAGAAACGCAGTCCAAATGCATTCCGGATGCGTTTTAATGCATTTTTATGCATTCCAGTTAATTTTTTCCCCTCTCTTTCTCTTCAATTTAAATAGGGACATGGGCAGGGGCAGACTGACAACTCATGAGGCCCCCGGGCAATAGGGGATCATGGGGCCCCTGGGCAATAGGGGATCATGGGGCCCCTGGGCAATAGGGGATCATGGGACCCCTGTGTCCTTGCCCAAACTCAAAAAAGCCTATGGAAAAAGGTACCAGAGGCATCTCATGGGGCCCCCTACTGACCTCGGGCAGTGCCCAAGTTTCCAAATGGTCAGTTTGCCCCTGGACATGGGTGTTCCAGTACATTTTTGGTGCGGTTTGGTGTGTTCCAGTGCATTTTTGATGCATTACAGCAAGTTCCAGTACAGTTCTCTGCAGAAAAAATGCTGCATGTTCTACTTTTTTTTCTGCATCTGGAACGCACTGGAACTGCAAGCACTGATGTGAACTATGACATTGACAACCATATCACCTATTTTCTGTGCATTTTGGATGCACAAAAAACGCAAGTGAAACGCATGTAGCGTGAACGGGCCCTTATTCTTACTATACAGGCAAATGGCTGATCCCCAGTCTGTCCTACACAGAAATTTGGTTCTAGGATGGAGCATGCTTCCTAAGCCCTCATGCACACTTGACGTTTTGATAACGCTGGTAACATTAGCTGTGAAAAGTCATGTTAAAATCGTGAGTTTTTCAGCTTTTTTTTAGCGTTTTTGCATTAGCATTTAGCAGCGTTTTGCCGGGATTAGCAGCGTTTTCCCGCATTTTTCCATGTTTGCGTTTTTTAGCTTTTTTTTTAAAACAAAATATTTTTTTTGGTCCAAAAACGCCGGTTTGCTTAATTTTACCGCATTTTACCACGTTTTTCAGCGTCAGAGTGTTTTTACAGCTAAAAAACTCCTCTAGAAACCCACTAGTCCTGAGTTTTTTTTCCCAGCCAAAAAACGTTGATTACAGTCTATGTGTGTATGGACACATAGGATAACATGTTGGGGGGTTTACTGGCTGTAGAAAAAACTCATCAAAAGCCAAAAAGAACCGCTGTAAAAACATCTAGTGTGCATGAGGGCTAAAGAGCCTGGAAGTTTTATAGAGCTCAGAGTGCTCAACCTGCTTCAGTTGAGCTCTTTAACCCCTTAGTGAGCCAAACAGGCTCACCACGCATACAAACTATATTTTAAATGAAAGCACCTACTAAAATCAGTGAAATCATGACCACCATTTACATTTGTTAATTAAATAATATGGGGTCCTCTACTTGTTTCTATTTCTATTGAAAATTTGTTGTAAATATGGGACTGTATGTTTTTGTATTGTGCATTTATGGTAATTATTCTGAACCACTGCTGTATTGAGTGGTAGCCACACAACTACTAAATCAATAGAGTCTTGTGGTAAACCTGTCCAATTTTTGATACAGTGTCATATGGTGAGATAGCAGATGCATTAATAACACACGTGATGTGGCATAAGTAAAACAAAATTGTCTGACAAAACTTCCGTATGAGCTAGCAGTCTGTATTAAATAGGAAATGCAATAGTTTTTACTGCTTTTAATTATTTAAAACAAAATCAATTAATTGCTTATTTTTGGTGACTAACAATTATCTAGTGTTTCTGACAAGCACACAGTTGGAATTTATTCCTTTGGCCTAACTGTCTGTTTTCCTACTCTAATTCCCTAGATTTTCAAGCTTTTCCTGATTTTTAACATAGCACAAATTACTATTCGTGCAAATGATTTGTGGCCTGTCAGTCCCATTAATAACCCGCTAAGCTGCCATGTTGCCATCTCATGCAGCTGCAAGAATTTGTCATAAACAAACTTTCTGATTTATGAAAAGGAAGTCATTGCCTGTTTTATGAGATTTACATGTCGTATAAAAAGTGTGAAAATTCTATGCTTTTAATCACATCAAAACATATACCCTGAATTATTTAATTAAAAATATAAATGCACATTTTTTTTAACATAGGACCATTTCAGAATGTGTTAGGTTGACAGGGTGGCTTCTAGCCAACCCTTTGACCTTCTCAATAAATAAATAAATAATTAAAAAAGATGATTATTTTTTGTGGTGTTAAAAACAAAACATACTACAACCTAAAAGCTAAATTTGAAGGATAATTTCACATATTACACAAAAATAATTAATGCACATTTTTTTGCAGGTATAAAAATGTGCATCTATTATTTTTGTCCACAGGAGCCTGGAAAGCATTGCAACAGATCACTGATGCCATGCAGGTCTCCTGCAGACCTGTCAGAATATCTGCTTGCTGTACGGGATTACAGTCAAGCAGATATTTTGACAGGAAGCTTCAATGAACTATCACGGCGTTCCGCAGCGCTGTGGTAGTTCATTGAAAACTACAAGCCTACAGCCACTAAGGCTGCCGGGACTTGCAGTTCATTAATTCACGGACGTCTGTGAATGAAGTGGCCACCTGGGCGGAGCCCCACATGGCCACACTGTTTTCAAATTTGACAGATAGTACGGGGAGATTCCCCGTAGCATCTGTCAAAGGGGGGGGGCGTGGCTGCAGCTATAGGAACATGTTACATGTTCCACCCTAAAAATAGGTGGCACATGTAACATGTTTCCAAAGGTGAAAATAACCTTTAAGACCAACAGCTACTAGAAATACACTGATGAGATACATACAGTGAGGAACAAAAGTATTTCTTTAAAAATCATACAATGTGATTTTCTGAATTGTTTTTTTTAAATTCTGTCTCTCAGAGTGGGAATGCACCTACAATGTGAATTTCAGACCCCTCCATGATTTCTAAGTGGGAGAACTTGCAAAATTGCAGGGTGTTCAAACACTTCTGTTCCTCACTGTATATGATAGCTGTCTTGCCTGCCAAAGAATATATATATATTTCTATTCAATCAGTCCTGAGATTCAGAAAACGTTGCCACATAGCACAGTCAGGCTGGGGTCTTAACTCTTCAGCAGTTAAGTGTAACCTCTCTGCATCCAATTTGTGATTACAGAGTGAAGGAGCAGCAGTAGATTAATGAGGTCATCTCTCTGCTCTTCTGTCAGGATGTTCCTTGCAAGTACATATGAATGCAGGACACTGGATTGGCTACATGTACTATCACTTTCCTCAGGGCTGTTTTAATGCAGATGCATGGGGGGGGGGCATGAATTTTCCTTCCCCCTCCCAGCAGGGTAATATCATGTGGACAGAGAGGGTTATTATTGTGCCAGTTGGAAAAATAACTGGGACCAATCTTCTGTGTGGCTCTCATTGCAGCAGCTGAAGGCCGGCATCACCTGCTCCCTTTCAGCTGCTGCAATGAGTCCTTTTTCTAAATGAATTTAAACTCTTTACTATGCTTCAGTTTATGAATGAACAGGAGCCTCCGTCTCCTGTTCATTCATCTGCAGTGTAACTGAGGCAGCAGAAAGGAACTGGGGAATGTGTTTCCTCAGTCCCTTTCTCTGTCTCAAAAGTAAGACTTCAGGCCTGATACTTCACCAAAGATCCGCCAACAGCTTTGTGAAAAAAAAGTTAAAATATAATCTTTAAAAATTAAAAATATTGCAAAATGTAAAAATCAGACTAAAATTTCTAATCATACATAAAGTGGAGCTTCACCCAAAAGTGGAAGTTCTGCTTTAATCCTTTCTCCCCCCGCTCCCTGTTAAGGATTGGCACCTTTGGGGAGTGGAAGGGAAGAGGGTACCCAAATTTGCCTAAAGCGATCGGAAGTGGAAGTTATCCTCCTCCCTCTCTCCCCATAGTCTTCTGGGACACGTGACCCAGAAGAGTACAGGACCATTCACAAAGCGCAGAGCTACTCGTGCATGCACAGTGGGCACCCGGATGTGAAGCCACAAGCTGTCACAACCGAGTGCCTACACTGAAGATGTCGGCACCAGGGAGAGAAGACGGCCGGTGAAACCAGCCATGGTGAGGACACTGCTGGATTGTGGGACAGGTAACTGTCTGTATTTTAAAAGTCAGCAGCTACAGTTTTTGTAGCTAATGACTGTTATTTTTTTTAAAATCAACTGGAACGCCACTTTAAAAGCAACGCCCATCATTTAGCCACACCCACTGTTTTTCTATGGTATGCTATACGCACTGCAGGTCACCATCTCCCTGATAGGGGCCATAATGCATTACGTTACCCAGGGTACTATGATGCTATTAAGATGGCACTGCCGTCCTACCCTTGTCTTAAGGCTGCTGTGAAAAACAGTTAAAATCCTGAAGTTTATACTAGTTACATTTGAAATGCATTTAATGATTTTTAATGCACAACTGCATGATTTTTTTCTTAAATTTTTTAAACTTTTTTTTTTACTTTGCCTGGAGTTTAGCATTAAATAAGTAAACACTAACTGAATGATATTGAATTTGCTACAGCACTGTGCGGAATACACTCTCATTATTTTTTACTATAAAGCACTTGTTTTCACTTTTTTGCATCTTTTGTTGCAGATTTAGCTTATGTAATACAGTCTATTTGCAGCCAATTCCTGTCTATATGCACTCGCTTCAGTGATGGCTGTTTGAAAGGTGCACCGTCCGTGCCTCTGCATGAGCTCCATTATAGCTGTAATATTTCTTCGGTTTCACACCATGTCCCTAACCTCAATCAGAATGCACAAGCAAACCAGCATCTGTTATTCAATGTGGTCAAGTCCTCTGAAGATTCAACTTACACTCTGCCTCATATGGTTATGTAATGGGGTTGATTTATCAAAAGTGGAGATTTGGAGATCTGGTGCAGCTGTGGCAGCTAATCAGCTTCTCACTTCAGCTTGACAATTAAGGTTTAACAAAAAAAAAAGGAAGCTGATTGGTTTCTATGCAGAGGTGCACCAGATTTTGCAATCTCTACATTTAGTTCAACCCCAGTAAGTCATACCCAAGTGTACTAGGAAGTCTTGTAAAAATGATGACTGCTTTTGAGCTTCTGAGTTCTGACTGGGCAACACTTAGGGTTGCCAACTCATCCCTATAAAACTGAACACATATTAATTATACATGTTCTGAGGCAAATTTGATGCAGATAAGGCATCAAGTGAGTTTGATTACCACGTTGCCCTCCTGAGGATTTACCCCCCTTCCTGACCAGGCCATTTTTTGAATTACGGCGCTGTGTTACTTTAACTGACAATTGTGCGGTTATGCAACGCTGCAACAAAATGAAAATTACGTCCTTTTCCCCACAAATTGATCTTTCTTTCAGTGTCATTTGATTGCCTGTGTGTTTTTATTTTTTGCACTATAAATAAAAAAAGACCGTCAATTTTGAGAAAAAACAATATTTTTGACTTTTTGCTATTAAACATATCCAGTAAAAAATTAAAAAAATCAAATTTCATGAGAAATTTATGCTAAAATGTATTCTGCTACATGTCTGTGCTAAAAAAATTCCCAATACGTTTAAATTAATTGGTTTCCGTGAAAGTTATAGTGTTTACAAATGGCGGTATATATACTGGGATTTTTTTCTTTTCCTTTTTATTTTTACTAGTAATGGCGGCGATCAGCTTCTTATAGCAGGACTGTGGAACTGCAGGATATTTTGACACTGGGGGGAGCTGACTCGGTGTCACTAACATCCCCAGTGATACCAATACAGTGATCAGTGCTGAAAAAAAGGACTGACACTGTACTAATGGCACTGGGCAGGAAGGACTTAACATGAGGAGTGATAAAAGGGTTAATTGTGTTCTGGGAGTGTTTTACTAGGGGGCGGTGTCAGTATGCTTCCCTGTAATCACACTGCTTTGGATGGTTGTGCTGTGCACAGCCATCCAAAGCAGTGTGCATGAGCTGACACAGGAGAGAACTGTTAGTAAACAAAACAGTTCTCCTCCTCGTCAGAGATCCACGGAAATCACTGGGCACCAGCGAGTAATCACTGGCCGGGACCCAGTGATCAATCACCAACAGCCGCGGCTGCGAATGGCAGCACAGGTAGGGTGTGCGCATGCCCCTACCTGGAAATGCAAAATCCTGTATATATACACGTGATTTTGCACACCCGTGCTGCCCTGTAGAAGTATTTCTGCTATAGGGCGGTCAGGAAGCGGTTAATCAGTCACAGAACCTGTGTAAATAATATGTGTTCAGTTTTAACCGCCTCCCACTCGCCATATAGTAATATGACGGACGCAAGGTGGTTCTCTCGTTCTGGGAGGACGTCATATGATGTCCTCCCATTCTAACCGCGCTTGCGTGGCTCCCGAAGCATGCAGCACGGTGATCGTCAGTGTGCTGTGTCCCTCGGACACAGCGGATCACCGATCCACGGAAAGAGTCGAAGATGTCGGCTCAGTCATGTGATCAGCTGTGTCTAGTCACAGCAGATCACATGTAAACAGGGAAATGCCGGTTATCGGCATTTCTCTCCTCACGAGCTGTCACGCTGACAGCTTGTGAGGAGAGCCGGTAATCGGCATCCCTCAGAGGGGACATGTACACTGATCATCAGAGCACTGATGATCAGTGTGCCCTGATGATCTCTGTAGCCCCAGCAGTGCCACCTGTCAGTGTCCATTAGTGAGAGCTCTCAGTGCTCATCCATGCCACTTGTCAGTGCCCATCAGTGCCACATTTCAGTGCCCATCAGTGCCACATCAATGCCACATATCAGTGCCCATCTGAGCTGCCTTTCAGTGTCACCCATCAGTGCCAGTCAGTGCCACCTATCAGTGCTGCCAATCAGTGCCACCTATCAGTTCCAGTCAGTGCTGCCTATCAGTGCCAGCCAGTGCCGCCTATCAGTATGCATCAGAGCTGCCTATCAGTGCCGCCTAACAGTGCCAGTCAGTGCCACCTAACAGTGCCAGTCAGTGCCACCTATCAGTGCCATATATGAGTGCTGCCTTTCAGTGCCCATCAGTGAGGCCTGTCAATGCCCGTCAGTGCCACCTACCAGTGTCTCCTCATCAGTGCCCATCAGTGCCACCTATCAGTGTCCATCAGTGCAGCCTATCAGTGCCCATCACTGCAGCCTCATTAGCACACATCAGTGAAGGAGAAAAATCACTTATTTACAAACTTTATAACAAAAACTTAAAAAAAACTTTTTTTTTTCAAAATTTTCAGTGGTTTTTGGTTTGTGTAAGAAAAAAATAAAAAACCCAGAGGTGATTAAATACCACCAAAATAAAGCTCTATCTGTCACAAAAAAATTATAAAAATTTCATATGGGTACAGTGTTGCATGACCGTGCAATTGTCATTCAAAGTGCAACAGCGCTGAAAGCTAGAAATTTGCCTAAGCAGGAAGGGGGTATAAGTGTCCTGTAGGCTAGTGGTTAAAGGGATGAGGTGGCAACCCTAGGAACACTGTGTGTTCTCATATATGGGTGTTAAGGTGGTACTGAGGGGATCCATTGCTGTTCAATAAAAAGACCTAGAGATGTAGGTCTGATTGGGTAAAATTAGTCATATAATTTTAGCAATGATTAATTACATTTAAAACAGATAACACTAAGTCCAATATATCTATTTGAAACATACAGTGGGGATCGAAAGTTTGGGCACCCCAGCTAAAAATTTGTATTAATGTGCATAAAGAAGCCAAGGAAAGATGGAAAAATCTCCAAAAGGCATCAAATTACAGATTAGACATTCTTATAATATGTCAACAAAAGTTAGATTTTATTTCCATCATTTACACTTTCAAAATAACAGAAAACAAAAAAGTGGCGTCTGCAAAAGTTTGGGCACCCTACAGAGTTAATATCTTGTACTGCCCCCTTTGGCAACTATCACAGCTTGTAAACGCTTTTTGTAGCCAGCCAAGAGTCTTTCAATTCTTGTTTGAGGTATCTTTAACCCATTCTTCCTTACAAAAGTCTTCCAGTTCTTTGAGATTTCTGGGCTGTCTGTCACGCACTGCTCTTTTAAGGTCTATCCATAGATTTTCAATTATGTTGAGGTCAGGAGATTGTGAAGGCCATGGCAAAACCTTCAGTTTACGCCTCTTGATGTAATCCCCCATGGATTTCGAGGTGTGTTTAGGATCATTATCCATTTGTAGAAGCCATCCTCTCTTTAACTGCAGCTTTTTCACAGATGGCATCAAGTTACCATCGAACATTTGCTGAAATTTTATTGAATCCATTTTTCCTTCTACTCGTGAGATGTTCCCTGTGCATGATTGATCCAACCCCATGCTTAACAGTTGGAGAGAGGTTCTTTTCATTAAATTCTGTGCCCCTTCTTCTCCAATCGTACCTTTGCTCATTCCGGCCAAAAAGTTCAATTTTAACCTCATCGGTCCACAGAACTTGTTTCCAAAATGCATCAGGCTTGTCTATATGTTCATTTGCAAAGTTCAAACGATAATTTTTGTGGTGAGGACGTAGAAGAGGTTTTCTTCTGATGACTCTTCCATGAAGACCATATTTGTACAAGTATCTCTTTATAGTGGAATAGTGTACCACAACTCCAGTGTCTGCCAGATCTTTCTGGAGGGATCGTGCAGTCAAACGTGGGTTTTGAATTGTTTTTCTCACAATCCTGCGAGCTGTTCTGTCTGATATTTTTCTTGGTCTTCCAGATCTTGCTTTAACTTCCACTGTGTCTGATGACTGTCATTTCTTAATTACATTTCGAACAGAGGATATTGACATCTGAAAACGCTTTGCTATCTTCTTATAGCCTTCTCCAGCTTTGTGAGCGTCAACTATTTTCAGTTTCAGTTTTCTAGACAACTGCTTAGAAGAACCCATGGTGCTGATTGTTGGGGCAAGGTCAGATGAGTCTGGGCATTTAAAACCTTTGAGATTGACATAACCTGGTCTTCCCAGACGATGATTGAGAACAATCCATGACACTGGCAGGTCTCAGCTTTGCAAAGGGGGCAGTGCATGCTATAAATTCTGCAGGGTGCCCAAACTTTTGCAGACACCATTTTTTTGTTTTCTGTTATTTTGAAAGTGTAAATGATGGAAATAAAATCTAACTTTTGTTGACATATTATAAGAATGTCTAATCTGTAATTTGATGCCTTTTGGAGATTTTTCCATCTTTCCTTGGCTTCTTTATGCACATTAATACAAATTTTTAGCTGGGGTGCCCAAATTTTCGATCCCCACTGTAATGAATTGTTTAGAAACCATATGTACAAAATTCCCTGGGAGCGCACGGCACGGCGCCCGCTGTGTCCGGATCTGTGTGAGGTCCTGATCATGTGATCACTGATTGGCCAATCAGTGATCACATGAATAGTAGTAAGCAAGATGTCACTTCCTGACATCATTGCTTACTACTAGTGAAATCTGTGAATGATCACAGAGGTCACATGGTACAAGGCTATTCGCAACAGCCTTGTACCATGTGACAAGCTGTGACCAATCACAACTCACACAGTATTTATCAATGGCTGCAAGAATGCAGCCAGAGAGAAGAAGAAATTATTGCTTTTATAGCCTTTATGGGTGTAAAAGCAATCAGTGTGAAAAAAAAAATATTCATCACCCCCAAATAGTACAGTTTCACTATAGTGACACTGTACTGCTAGGGTGACAGTATGTTAAAAAAAAACATAAATAATAATATAAAAAAATAAAATAAAAATGTCAAAAAAAGTTTGAAAAAATATAATTTTTGGTTATAAACTAATGTGGGTTATTTTTTTTTTTTTTACTAAAAAGATAGCTGAATACATTTTGGCCAAGATTTATGAAGAAAGATTATTTATTTGCAAAATCTTATAAGAAAAACACTTTTTTTCAAAATGTTTGGACTTTTTCATTTACCGTATTTTCCGGCGTATAAGACGACTTTTTACTCCTTGAAAATCTTCTCAAAAGTCGGGGGTCGTCTTATATGCCGGTAACGGCATGCTGACACATTTTAGGGGGGCGGCGCGGTGCCGCCGCCGCCCCCCCCTTCCAACAGAAGGGAAACTAAGTACAGGGGTGGGCAGGGGCAGCTGTCTCTTACCTGGCTCCGGTCCCACGACGATCCGGTCCAGGAAGCGCGGCTGCTCCTTCATTCAGTTCGTCCACTGGATGTTCGCGCGGCTGCTCGGCTCCGCCTCCTCACCGGTGATTGGCCGCCAGAACTGTAGCTCAGGAAAGGCACACAGGCGGCCAATCACCGGCGAGGAGGCGGAGCTGAGCGGCCCCACGAAAATTGAGTGAAGGTGATGCAGGTAAGTGTGCGGTGCTTAGGTGCTGCTGCAACCACATATGCTGGCTGCAGCAGCACCATACTGGAACAGGGGTCAGCAATTGTCAGTGGGAGGAATAGTGCCCCATCATTGGTGTCACTGATACCAATGATGGGGTATTATTCCTCCCACTGACACCAACGATGGGGCACTTTTCCTCCCCCCTACTGACACCAACGATGGGGCACTTTCCCCCCCCCCCACTGACACCAACAATGGGGCACTTTTCCTCCCCCCCACTGACACCAACGATGGGGCACTCCCCCCCCCACTGACACCAATGATTGGGCACTATTCCCCCCCCCACTGACACCAATGATGGGGCACTATTCCACCCCCCACTGACACCAATCATGGAGCACTATTCCACCCCCCACTAACACCAATGATGGGATACTATTCCTCCCCCCCCACTGACACCAACGATGGGGCACTTTTCCTCCCCCCACTGACACCAATGATGGGGCACTATTCCCCCCCCGACACCAATGATGGGGCACTATTCCCCCCACTGATACTAATGATGGGGCACTATTCCTGCCACTGATACCAATGATGGGGCACGATTCCTCCCACTGACACCAATGATGGGGCGCTATTCCTCCCACTGACACCAATGATGGGGCACTATTCCTCCCACTAATACCAATGATGGGGTGCTATTCCTCCCACTGACACCAATGATGGGGCACTATTCCTCCCACTAATACCAATGATGGGGCACTATTCCTCCCACTAATACCAATGATGGGGCACTATTCCTCCCACTGACACCAATGATGGGGCACGATTCTTCCCACTGGTGTGCACTGGAAGAGGGGTAGTCTTATACGGCGAGTATAGCCCAAACACTATATTTTAACAGGAAAAGTAGGGGGTCGTCTTATACGCCCAGTCGTCTTATACGCCGGAAAATACGGTATATAGCAAAAAAATAAAAATCCCAATGGTGAATAAATACCACAAAAATAAAGTTTTATCTGTCTCAAAAAATGCAAAAAAATTCATATGGGTACAGTGTTGCATGACCACACAATTGTCATTCAAAGTGTGATAGCGCTGAAAGCTGAAAATTGGCCTGGACAGGAAGGGGGTGAAAGTATCCGAACTTGAAGTGGTTAAGGTGAAATTCTATGTGGTAAGTTTACTGAATTCCCATTCATGAAGATACTGAAATAAAAATAAACAAAACAATGTTTTAATATAGAAATGAGAACACAATGCTTGCAAATTACAATACTGCATTTTTACATGAGAAAAGGTATACTGTAGCTATTGGAATTAAATATTTAAACAACATGCAGCATATTCTCAGATTACAGGAATGTTTTAATACCTATACACTGACTTATTTTTGGCCTTGTTAACGTGTGTTTTACTTCAATTACTGCCCCATGTATGTCCCGAATACGATTTATAGTAATTAACAGATTTATTCTACTTGATTTTTTGTTCTTCTTTTTTCTGTAGTAATGCCCTTGATATACAGATAATACACAATAGTATTACTGCAGTATATTCTGAAATGCTTACCTGTCGATGTGTATGGGGAAGGCTTTCGACCATGTTTTCATCTACTTGCTTTCAGTTCTGTATTGTACTGTCAAATACAAACAATTCCATGATATCTTAACTGGTAATACAATTTCACAGTGTCCAATGGAAATGAAGGCAGAATATCTAATACACTTCTGTATGACAAGCTACAATTTCAAATGACATGACAACATTTGCACTCAATGTTAACAAAAAAGATCTGTTTAAAAGCGAGCCACGTTATTTCTAGGCTGACATCAATCATCTTAACAGAGTGGAAGTGACAAATATTTTTTGCTCAACTATTGTTATTTACAGATAAACTCTAGGTTAGAAGATGTGACAAGGCAGACATCTAAAGTTTAAGATGTATGAGGCATGGAGCTTTGGCATACAATAGGCAACAGAGGAACATCACAGACATTATAAAAATCAACGATACAAATAGCAGGTAGATCAAGAGACTGACAAATCTTGTGTAATTACAGAAGGTCCATACCATGTAATAAAGACTGTATTCAACCCATACCAATAACCCTATACTTTCCTCTTCTGGTGTATAAATAGCTCTTTCCTTAACCACTTGCCCTCCAGAAGATTTACCCCTCTTCATGACCAGGCCATTTTTTGCTATGCAACACTGCGCTTCTTTAACTGACAATTGCACGGTCATGCAATGCTGTACACAATTGAGATTTATATAATTTTTTTCACACAAATATAGCTTTCTTTTGGGGGTATTTGATCACCACTGTTTTTTTTTTTTTTACTGGCGGTGATCAACAACTTATAGCAGGACTGTGATAGTGTGGAGGGTACTGACACTGAGTGGGAAATGACTAACTGCTACTGACATCATCAGTGACACTAATACAGTGACCAATGCTAATATTATACACTGACACTCTACTAATGACACTGGGTAGGAAGGAGTTAACATCTGGGGTTAACTGTGTGCAGGGGTGTAGATAAGGGGGGTCAGGGGGGTCTTAACCCCCTCCAGAGGAGAGTTGCTAACCATCCCTGCAGGCTGCAGCCCTCAAAATTTCCACTCGCCCGCGAGTGCAAATAAGGTGGAGGCGGCGAGCAGCGTCGGGACTAGAGGTGTGTGGGAAGGGTGGTCTCCTGTATGAGGTGTGTGGGAAAGCCATCTCCTGCATGGATTTCAATAAAGCAGCTGAAAGCCGCAGGAGGAAGAGGAGGAGATTTGGCTTCCAGCTGCTTCACTGAAAGCCATACAGCAGATGGCTGTTTGCCACCGCACCCCACCGCCACCACTTCCACACACCCCTAGTTTTCTTTCTGCTCCCCACCGCCACTGTGTTCCCGCCGCTGTGTTCTTCTCAGTGCCCAGCCCCTCCCTCCATCCTCTGCACCAATCGGAGAAGAGGGAAGAGAGGCTGGAACTGCTCTGTCTCCCCCTGTGCCCACACTCCAGTCCATCTCGCTTCAGAGGATGTGTGGGCGGGAACCTGAACATAGCAGTCGTTAGCTCTGATGCTTCTGAAGGAGTCATGGGGAGTCTGACCTCCCTTCCTTCCACTCCCCCCTCCCTTCCTTACATCCTTACACCCCCCCTCCCTTCCTTACATCCTTACACCTCCTCCCTCCCTTCCACCCCCCTCCCTTCCCTCCACCCCTCTCCCTTCCTTCCATCCTTCTACCCCTCCCTTCCTTCCACTGCCCCTCCCTTTCTTCTATTCCTCCACCCCTCTCCCTTCCTTCCATCCTTCCACCCCTCCTTTCATTCCACTGCCCTCCCTTCCTTCTATTCTTCCACCCCTTCCCTCCCTTTCTTCAACCCCCTTCCCGTCCTTCCACCCCCCCCTTCCTTCCATCCTTCCATCCCCCTTCCTTCTTTCCATCCTTCCACCTCCCCTTACTTCCTCCCTCCCTTCTACCACCCTCCCTTCCTTCCATCCTTCCACCCCCCTTTCCCTTCCTTCCACCCCCACTTCCCTTCTTTCCAAACTCCCTTTCCTTCCTTCCACCCTCCCTTCCTTCCATACTTCCACCCCCCTTCCTTCCTTTCATCTTCCCCCCTCCCTTCCTTCTACCCCCCTCCCTTCCTTCTAGTCTTCCACCCCCTCCCTCCTGTCCTTCAATCCCCTCCTCCCATCCTTCCACCCTTCCGCCCCTCTCCCTTTCTTCCACCCCCCTCCCTTCCTTCCACCCCCCTTCCCTTCCTTCCACCCCTCCTCTATTCCTTTCATCCCCCCCCTTCCTTTCATCCATTCATCCACCCACTCTTCCTTCCCCCACCCCTTCCTTCCTTCCATCCACCCCTTCCTTCCTGCCTTCCTTCCACCCACTCCTTCTTTCCACCCCCCTCCCTTCCTTCTATTCTTCCACCCCCTCCCTCGCTTCCATCCATCCTCTCACCCCCCTCCCTTCTTTCCATCCTTCCACCCCCTCCCTCCCTTCCACCCCCCTCCTTTCCTTCCACCCCCTACCTTCCTTCCATCCTTCCACCCACCTCCATTCCTTTCACCCTTCCCCCCTCCCTTCCTTCCATCCATCCATCCACCCACCATTCCTTCCCCCACCCCTCCTTTCCATCCATCCACCTATTCCTTCCTGCCTTCTTTCCTTCCACCCCCTGCCTTCCTTCTTTTCTTCCACCCCCTCCCTCCCTTCCTTCAACCCCCTTCACCTGTCCTTCCACCCCCTCCCTTCCATCCTTCCATCCCCTCTCTTCTTTCCATCCTTCCACCCCCTTCCTTCCTCCCTTCCACCCCCCTCCCTTTCTTTCATACTTCCACCTCTCTCCCTTCCTTCCATCCCCTTCCCTTCCTTCCACACTCCCTTCCCTTCCTACCACCCCCCTCCCTTCCTTCCATCCTTCCACCCCCCTCCATTCCTTTCATCCTCCCCCCTCCATTCCTTCCACCCCCCTTCCTTCCTTCTATTCTTCCACCCCCTCCCTCCTTTCCTTCAACCCCCTCCCTTCCATCCTTCTACCCCCTCCCTTATTTCCATCCTTCCACCCCCCTTTCTTCCTCCCTCCCTTCCACCCCCCTTTCCTTCCTTCCATCCTTCCACCTCTCTCCCTTCCTTTCATCCTTCCACCCCCTTCCCTTCCTTCCACCCTCCCTTCCCTTCCTACCACCCCCCTCCCCTCCTTCCATCCTTCCACCCCCCTCCATTCCTTTCATGCTCCCCCCTCCATTCCTTCCACCCCCCTTCCTTCCTTCTATTCTTCCACCCCCCCTTCCCTTCCTTCCATCCTTCCACCCCCCCTTCCCTTCCTTCCACCCCCCCCTCCATTCCCTTCATCTTTCCCCCCCTCCCTTCCTTCCATCCATCCATTCATCCATCCACCCTTCCTTCCCCCACCCCTTCCTGCCTTCCTTCCACCCACTCCTTCCTTCCACCCCCTCCCTTCCTTCCATCCTTTCACCCCCCTCCCTTCTTTCCATCCTTCCACCCCCCTCCCTTCCATCCCCTATTCCTTCCATCCTTCCACCCCTTCCCTCCCTTCCACCCCCCTTCCCTTCCTTCTACCCCCCCTCCATTCCTTTCAACCTTCCCCCACTCCCTTCCTTCCATCCATCCACCCACCCTTCCTTCCCCCACCCCTTCCTTCCTTCCATCTACCCATTCCTTCCTGCCTTCCTTCCACCCACCCCTTCCTTCCTTCCACCCCCTGCCTTCCTTACTTCCACCCCCTGCCTTCCTTCCTTCCACCCCCTCCCCCTGTCCTTCCACCCCCTCCCTTCCATCCTTCCACCCCCCCTCCTTCCATCCTTCCACCTCCCCTCCATTCCTTTCATCCTTCCTCCCCTCCCTTCCTTCCACCCCCCCTCCTTTCCTTCCATCCATCCACCCACCCTTCCTGCCTTCCTTCCACCCCTCCCTTCTTTCATTCCTTCAAGGGGTAAAAGATGGGGGAGCTGTAAAAATGTAGCTCAACTGCGAGCTGAACCCCCCAGAAAAATAAAATATCTACAGCCCGGACTGTGTGCCTAGAAAGTGTTTATGTGTGTGCTATGTGTTGATTTTACTAAGGGATCTTGTTTTTTTCCCTTAGCAGGGGATTAAAAACAACAAGATCGCCTGTGTCCTATAAAGAGCTCTGTGATGTTTACCATCACAGAGCTCTGTGCATTAATCACTGAGCTGATCAGCGGGTTCCGGCGGTCAATCATTAGCCAGGACCTACTGATCAGCTTGCGCTACCACATCAAGGTTGGCAGGTGCGCACAAGCTCCCCCTATCTGAAAGAGTTGGATCACATACTAGGTACATGATCCAGTGCAGGAGAGCCCCTACGCCGCCATATAACTAAGTTATGCGGTCAGCAAGTGGGTAAACAGAGGTTCACATGGATAGTTAGTAGAGTTTACCATCCTTTTTCTTTCATCATTAGGTGGAAACATCTTTCTATTCAATGTCCAGTGGTGGGTATAGCATCACTTATACCCCTGTCAATTAGATGTGTTAAAGTGTGTATATATATATATACATATATATATATATATGCCAAATACTATAGATAGCATAGAGAAGGGTTCACTTTGCCATTTTATTTGTCTTGGAGACAGAAAGTGATGAGAAATCCAGCATTTTAAAGTTGTCACCATAATAATACAATTACCTATAAGGACACCTATTCTGGTGACAACTGTCTAAGAAGGAAATTCTCCTAAATTTGTAAAGAATTTTTCTGACTTCCTGTTGCGTCTCTGGGAAAGGAAGTACAGGGAAATCCACCAAACTGGACAAAAGATAGTAAAAATAAAATAAGTAAATTTACTGGCAGGGGTTATATCTATCCAAAAACGTTTTGTTTATACATACACTTTGATAGAGCCACCATGCAGCTTCAAAACTACCACTATTTAGAGCTGCATGACATTTTTGAGGGTAACAAAACCTTGGATCAGAAACCCAATGAAATACACTGTGGGGGTTATTAACAAAAACTGCATGGTACAAAATCTGGTGCAGCTCTGCATAGAAACCAATCAGCTTTCAGATTTGATTGCCAACATGTAATTGAACAAGCTGAAGTCAGAAGCTGATTGGCTACCATGCAAAGCTGCACCAGATTCTGAGTGCACCAGTTTTAGTAAGTCTCCCCCTGTAGGGGTTATGCACTAAAAATGCATGGTGTAAAATATTTTGTGCAACTCTACATATTAAGCAATCAGTTTCCAGGTTTTATTGCCAAAGGTTGAACTGGATGGACTTGTGTCTTTTTTTTAACCAGATTAACAATGTAACTATGTAACATGCCTTGTAGTGCCTACTTTTAGGTAGGTTCTGTAGTTTAAAGCTGAACTCTGGGATCAGAAAATATTGTCTAAATATAAGAAGCGTGTGTATTATTGCTTCATATATTTCTTCCAAATCTGTGCAGTACACCAGCATGAAATGTTTCTTCTGTGCATGAGTTTCCTATCACAAAGATTAGTCGCTGCTGCTCTCTCTCTTGTGCAGGGTGACCCCTCCTGTAGTTATCTGCAGGAAGCCTGTACTGGATTGACTTGCTTTGTCCCTCCCACAGTTTAGCTCTTTGCACAAGTTTTGAGTAACCCAGTAATAATGTCACCACTACTTTAATACAGCAACATCTGTTTTTGCAAAGGTGTTTGGTTCACGTAATCCGGATTTATATTCTCTGTGGCTTTTGAGAAATAGATTTAAATGAAATTTTTGTAACCGGAGTGTAGCTTTAAAAGCATGACTGATAGGTTCACTTTAACGGCTCAGTAACATCATATAAAGAACAAGGTTATTTAGCAACCCGTGGCAATAGATTCTAATTCACTTCTCAGCGGAGATTGGTCACACTAATGAAAACTGAAATCTGATCAGTTATTATTAAAGGTGAGCAAACTGCATTATGCCAAAAAATTCTGCCGTTGTTATCTTAATCCACTTTAAAGTGGAAACAAATTGGCCTTGGTTTGCAAATTTCTCCACTATTGGAAAATCAAAGGGTAATAGTTTCCGCACACCCTATCTTTTTTTTGCCTTGATAACACATCTAGAGAAGTGTATAGATAAATAAACTTGTCCTTTAATGTGCTCACTGAGGTACTGTAGGTAACAAGTATAGTACTGATTGTTCTTACTGTGCACTATTGAGATTAGGAGTCAGTCAGTTTATGATGTCAATTGCTAGGATTGCTATTGATGTCAGAGCTGGTGGTATGATAATGATGTAATGGAAATCGGAAGATGGCTGCAGAAACAGGAAATAGCCATATGCTTGGGTGAGAGCAGCTTAGTTCTTGGTGCTCCTTACCTTCCTTTTCCAAAGTGTTAAAAACCCTCTACTGTGTATTTATATCAATGAACTAAAGCTATAGCTACTAAAGCTACACATGGTAAAGCCAGAAAGCAGTACCATACTTCTGTAGCATTCGAGTCCCTTCCTTGACCCTGGTTATCCATTTTGTTAAAAAGAATGTCTATTTTCTAGATACAGTATATGTATCCTATATATGTACTGTATATCTTTCTACTTTGCCATGGCTACACCACATCACAAACTATTGATCTCTCTATTGCCTTTCACTTCAAGCAATACTCATCATAGCTACAGTACATACTGACTGTAAACACTTGCATCTATTAAATATCAGTAAATTAACAGCTGAGTTTTGAGGGAACAGAGTACCAAGTTGTAGTCCTGGGTTTGGAAAAGACATGAAGAAGAAGCCAAGAGCTGTACACACCAGTCCTAGCCCTCCCCACCCATATTCATGTGTAGCATAAGTCAAACCAAAAGCCCAAGAAAAAGATTGATCAAAAAGGTATGCTCCTAATTGGGGTGAAAGCTGGTGTTCACTGCTACCAAGGGTTCAAAGCAAATACTGCAGCTTTAAGATTCCTAGTCCTGGCAAAGTTATGTGCAGATTTTATGTGCAGATTGACCCAGGAGAATTTTTTTAAGATTATAATACACTGCACTGCCTTTGGACTATGGGCAGCTGGCAGAAACTATAAGCAAAACTTAGGGTCAGTTAGGAAACTACATTTGAATTCTGATTGCCAACCACTTTTGCTGGGTTTTTTTTAAGTTCTTATTGTGATGAGTACACTCTCAGCCTCACAGTGTCAGATTTTCAAACTCACAGGACAACAACCTAACCACCAACAGAATTGGTTGGCACTGGGGTACGTTGCCTGAACAGTTACCTTTTACAGTGCACAACTATCCTTCACAGATCTCCATATATTCTCACCAGAATCTTCTCAATAAGAATGCATTGTATATAATATAATCTTCTCTATCTCGTCTTAATCATCTACTCAACTGCTCCCAATCTCCAAAGCAAAAAAAACTCACAGGGTGAAAGTGTGCATAAAACTCTCCATCAATATGACTTGTCATCTTATTTTAAAGTACGACCATGCACCATCCACCTCCAATGTGCAAATGAATCCACGTGCTCTTCCCTTCCCCTTTAGGCACATGCACCTTACCCTGCATACATCAATATGTGCTTTCAATACTCAGTGTAATCTGTACTCTGTTTTCTCCTCATTCATTCTTCATAAACTCTCAATCGCCATATAAAAGCAAACATATAAGCCCATAGTGCAGCAGTAGTGTAAAATGACCAATTTATTGTTAAAATTGCGCTTACATGAAAGAAAAGTACAAACAACCTGTACCAAAATTGCATTCGCAGCACTTCCAGTTACATCTGACGTCACATCCGTCTGATGCGTTTCATCATCAAATAAACTGCCTATGACGAAGTCAATTTGATAACGAAACGCGTCATACGGATGTACACCATCACCCCTCAAATACTGCCCAAGGTTGTCTTTCAGCTATACGTGCCGAATCACTAATTTGTTTGTTGAAAAAATATACTTTATTTTTATATACTGTAAGTATATGAAAAACACAGCACAGTGGATAAATGGTTAGCACTTCTGCCTGGCAGTATTCGGGTCATTGGTTCGAATCCCAACCATGGCACCACCTGCCTGGGTTTCCTCTGGGTATTCCAGTTTCCTCCTACACTCCATAGACATGCTGGTAGGTTAAATGGATTCTGCCTAAATTGGTCCTAGTATCGGTATGTATGAATGTAAGTTAGGGACCTCATATATATATATATATATATATATATATATATATATATGTAAAGCACTGCGTAAATTGATGGCACTATATAAGTACCTGTAATAAATAAATAATAAAAAACAAGATACTTAATCAGGGTACATTCCACCCTGTGATGTAGCACATAAATACACCACCTAACAACAATACAGTCTCAGTCATACAATAAATACATTCATCCAGCGGTATGATGCCTAACGTGATGTGCAGAGCAAAAGTTCACTGAATCATTATGACATGCATGAGGCCGCTTACCCCAAAACTATTTTGTGGCCACCTAGGGTTCCACCAGAGCACCTAGCGGTGTTTTGTCAGACATGCAGTGCCTGGGTTAGACCTCTTCCCCACACGTCATACATAGCACTGCAGCATAAACCATAGCATAGAAAGAAAAAAAATGTTTCAAACATTACCAATAAAAAATTCAATAAGCAATGGGCACTGCAACATCATATGATGAATATCAAACTAAATACAGTCCTGGGTCAATAGTATCATTTGCTGAAGCTCCCTTTGGATATGACAGATGATGAATGAGTCTAAATTTTTCAGTTCCTTCCCAGGGAAGACCATCAGCCCATCAAGCAACAGACAGGGGATAAGACAGGTCATCCTTCTCAACATAACTTCCATACACAACTTGCCTGAAACTATGTCAGAATGATACAATGCCAATTACAAATTCTTTGAGAGTAGAAACTTTAACACAATAGAGGAGAAATAAAATTTACATAAATGTTCATCTACCTTTCCCAGATACCTGTTTAGAAACTGCTATATCTTACTTCCTCTTTCCTGAAGAATCCCCAGCATAACCCTTCTCTTGTTTGAAACAATGTGACAGGAGATGGGAGCTGGTACAACCAATGCACTTGTGGTGAAATCTGCATATGCTGCCAAAATGGCAGGAGCCTTTATTGTACTGGAAACAATGACCTTTTTTCTTTTCTCAAGAGTGGAACCCCTGGCTACCCCAAGAAAAGAGTTTTGCAAATGAGCAGGAATCATCAAGTTCATCCATAGAGTTCATCTATATGCTTATTGCCCCAGCACAGAGATCTAATGGCCTTACACTGATGATGATGAAACTGCTCCTCATATTCTAGCCAAGCTATTCTCCCATAATCCTGTTGCACCTTGCCTATGAAGAGCAAACATCATAAAAGTGCAGAGCAATGCTCTGAAGACTTTTCATCAATCATGCTTGCTAAAATAGCAAAAACCTGAAGCCAAATGGAAAATTTGCAAGACAAATGGAAAATAGTGCTACTTCTCTTCCTCCCCTTTTTTGTTCTTGTCATCTTTACCCCTGTCCAAATTAAACTTGTCTGACTGAACCAGTGAATAAATCTTGACATATTCCTGATATGCCACTTAACTTAGACCTTACATCTCACAGGGTCCACTATGCACACCATGTCAATGTCTTTGCATATTTCCATTGGGCCCATCATGCCTGAAGCACTGACAATATCCACCTGAAGTGCTGGAACACTCAGCCCACTAACCACAGAAGTCCCAACAGTGGTGGTACTTGGAACATCCTATGAAAAATTGGCGATGAAACTGTGGCACTAATTAATATTTCCTATAAGGTCCCTAAAGAAAGAAAAGAAAGACTGCATTATGTAAGATTGCATGGCTGCAGAATGTGCAGCTGTGGATACTATCGCTAATGGGAAGGATAATACCTGGGACTGAACCTGCTGAAGTACCTCAACCACATCCCCATCTCATTATGTCCACCCTCTGACCCTTGAGATAAGCATGACAATGGCACAATTTGGGAATTAACTGGCAAAGTGCTGCACTCTCCAAGCTGCATATGATTTGCATCTCTACACCCCACAGTTGCTCTATTCTGGTGCTGGGCACTCACATGACTAATCTGCCCCGTGATGCCATCCACTGCTTCTGTTGGCCAGTAGATGGTGCTGGAGTGCTGGAAATTTTACAGGGTTGATGCATTTGCTTCTTTTTCTCCTGGAGGTGTTGGCTGCACCAGAGAGATGGACAGCACCCGCAGCAGAGCTTTTCCCTTGATGGGCCTCCTCCCTGATAGGCACATCACCAGATGAGGAGGCCACAGGCTCCTGGACTGATACCCCTGTATCCTATCTAACTGCTCTTGTAGTCACTGAAGGCCATAGGCCAGAGCTGATACCCCCAATTGAGTTAGAAGGGCTTCTAACACATTTATTTTTTGCAGATTTTGGAAGGAATGTTGCAGAGAAAATGCAACAAACACTCCTTCAAGACCCTGTCTGAAGCTGGAACTTTTTTTGTCCTCACATCCTCTTCCAGGTCCTTTTCATCCTTCTTTCAACCAATCAACCTCGCTTCCCTTTTTTATTTAGCTAATTGTTTAACTATAGCTCTTCCTTGCCTTTCAAAACCAAGTTATGCAGACCTCAAAAGATGCTCCCAACTGCTGCTCCAGGCCTGACTGGAATGTAACGGAGTTTTAAACTAATGGTAGAGCCTTCAAAAATGCAAATTTCATCATTTCTAGTTAGAGCATTTAGAGATCCAGCTTAATGAATTTTAAACATACAGTGTAATTTTAATAAAATGAAAAGAAAATCAATGTCAGAAATATTCAGAGATATTTTTTCATTTACAAACATTTATTGAGTAGAAAATAGGATATGCAATCATACAACAACATATAAAGAAAAAAGTTTGAATGTTTAAGACTAGAGTAACAGTCAGAACACATTGTACACAAAAACCAGGTGAAGCAAATGGACAGATGTCAGTCCTAATGTTAAAAATATCATCCATGAAACTGAAGGTAGGATGAGAGATACAGTATATTGAAAAGAAGAAAGCTCAACCTAACTGGTAAACAGTAATAAGGAGCGATAAACAAAGGCATATGGTGTCTAAGGAAGATAATTATAGGGTCAATATCATATCATCATAGTTAGCAGGGAGGTTAATTGAAAATATTGCCATGTTCAAACCAAGGATCCCATTTATTGTTATAATAGGTCATAGAATTATATAGGGTATGAAAAAGTTTTTCCATGTAACTAATGGAGTCAACTCTCATTTTAACTTGTGAAACCAGTACAGAGGAAGTTTTCCAGTGTAAAGTAATAACTCAATGGATAGAGCCACAAATAGCATTGATAAGTCTAGTATGCAGAGTAAAAAGCTCCGAAATAGGTGTAAATAATAAACAATTCATAAACATAAGACAAATTGGGTTACCAGCCATACTAGTGGAAAAGTTCTGTAAGTTGCACCACACAGGGGCAACCTTCTTGCATTCCCAGAAAACATGGAGGAAGGAGCCAGGGGGTTGGAAAGCCCGAAAGCACATAGGGGAAACTGAACAAAAAAGAGTATGTAATTTCACAGGGGTCAGGAAACATCTAGTAAAAGGCTCAATCGCAGTTTCGCAAACTGTAAGTGATCTAGTGCATTTTCGGACGTTCTCAACACAGTCTTCCGTAGAGAAGGCAATGGAACACCCTGTTTCCTATTTAGACATACACTATATTACCAAAAGTGTCTGGACACCTGTCTTTACCTGTACATAAACTTTAATGGTATCCCAGTCTTAGTCCGTAGATTTCAATAATGAGTTGGCTATAACAGCTTAAACTCTTGTGGGAAGGCTGTCCACAAGGTTTAGGAGTGTGTCTCTGGGAATGTTTTACCATTCTTCCAGATGCACATTTGTGAGGTCAGGCACTGATAAGTACCTGTAATAATAATGTCGGATGAGTATATCAGGACTCTGTGCAGACCAGTCAAGTTCCTTCACCCCAAACTCGCTTATCCATGTCTTTATGGACATTGCTTTGTACACAGGTTTCACAGTCATGTTGGAACAGGAAAGGGCCATCCCCAAACTGTTCCTACAAAGTTGGGAGCATGAAGTTGTCCAAAATGTCTTGGTATGCTGACGCCTTAAGATGTTTCCTTCACTGAAACTAAGGGGCCAAGACCAACCCCTGAAAAACAACCACATGCCATAATGCCCCCTCCACCAAACTGTACACTTGGCATAATGCAGTCAGGCAAGTACAGTTCTCTTGGCAACCGCCAAATGCAGACGTGTCTATCGGATTGCCAGACAGAGAAGCATGATTTATCAATCCAGAGAACACATCTCCACAGCTCTAGAGATCAGTGACGTTGTGCTTTACATCAATGCATCCAATGCTTTGCATTGCATTTGGTGATCTAGGGCTTGGATGCAGCTGCTCGGCCATGGAAACCCGTTCCATGAAGCTCTCCACACACTTTTGTTGTGCTAATCTGAAGGCCACATGAAGTTTGGAGGTCTTTAGCTATTGACTCTGTAGACAGTTGGTGACTTCTGCCCCCTGTGTGCTTTAGCATGCTCTGACCCCGCTCTGTCATTTTACATGGCCTACCACTTTGTGGCTGAGTTGCTATTGTTCCCAGTTACTTCCACTTTGTTATAATACCACTAACAGTTGACCGTGGAATATTTAGTAGCAAGGAAATGTCAAGGATTAACTTATTGCACTGGTGGCAACCTATCACGGTACTAGGCTTAAATTCACTGAGCTTGTATTGGGAATTAGAGGAAATATATCCCATAATGTCAGGATGCTGCAGAATAGCTGTAGCTAATGGTTCCATAGCTAAAGCAAATAATAAGGGGGGGGGGGGGCAGGGAACAACCCTTACGGGCCCCCTTACCCACCCTAAAATAATCAGAATTGCAACCCGATACATGAATCCTGATTTGAGGATCCGTATCAGAGCGTTAAATGCATGAAAAATTTTGATTGGAAAGCCATAACGTTGCAAGGTGGTGGATAGGTATTCCCAAGTAACGCTTTCAAACGAGGTTTGGGGTGGCATTCTCGATTATATTTATGGCTATTCGATTATTGTCTGTGATTTCATGACCTGGTATAAAACCTGATTGATATGGGGATATTAAAGAGGAAATAACCATGGAGAGCCTGTTAGCCAACATCTTGCTCATGATGTTGAGGTCATTATTGATGGCTGAGATTGGTCTGTAATTTTGGAGTAATGTGTGATCTTTATTAGGTTTGGGTATTAGAGACATATTAGCCAACAACATCTCTTTAGGAAAGTGGCCCCCCAGTAAAATATGGTTATATAATGCTGTTAATTTAGGGGTCAGCAGGGCAGCATACTGTTTATAATAATGTGAGGAAAGCCATCTGGGCAAGGTGTGGAACCCCATCCTAAGAGTCTAAATTATATTCAAGATTTCTTCCACAGTACAAGGAACACTAAGTTTAACCTGCTGAGCCGATGTCAACATAGGGAGGGGTATATATGACAGCCAGAATAATGCCTAGGAAGGGATGGAGGAAGAGGGGCTTGATAGTAGATCAGAATCGAATTTTTGAAAGATGGTGAGTAACCAATTGACTAAACACATCATGCAATTTATAAACATTAGTGGGCCTTAAAGTTTGGTTAAGTTTCCAAGCAAACATCCCTGTATAAGAGTTACTTGATTAAAGATATTTGGCTTTAGACCATCTAAAGGCTTTTTCAGCCTTAAAGGAGAAGAAGATGTTATTTAGAGAAAAGCTATTACAAAACAGGCACAAGCAAGATTAAAATAAAAGGCTTTTAAAGTGAAAAATAATTATTTTTATAAGGAAGATAAGGCTAACTATAACAATAAGTGGAAGATAAGGCTAACTATAACAATTCTTAAAAACATACCCTCCTCCCTCTTACTACCTATTCTGCATACCATGTATATATCCTTCAGAGAAGAAAATGTCCTCAATTCTAGAGAATCAGCTTAGTGAATTTAAACATAATTTGAATGAAAAGAAAAGAAAAACAGTGCCAGAAGTATTTGGAGATAAGTTATTAAAAAACAGACACAAGAAACAGTGAAATAAAAGGGTAATAAAAGTGAAAAATAATTAAAGTGGAAGATAAGAGTAGCTACAACTATTCTTAAAAATATTCCCTCTCCCCTCCTCTTACCTATACTGCACACCCTGTATAAAAAAAGGTTGGTGTACTTACTTTTTTTAAAATCCAGTTTGGTCCAGCCATGTAATCCAATAGCTCCAGATCCACTGTGTTAAAGATCGGGGGGAGGGAGAATTGTTAGCACTGAAATGGATGGACCATGGGAGCCTATGGGTGATGTCAATTCTCCAGGAATTTACAGACATGGTAGAGCACTCCCTTAAGCTCCACGCACATGACTGGACCTTAAAAAAAGGTAAGTGCACAGATCTTCTTTACACAGTGTGTGAAGGATAGGTAGGAGATGGGGGAATATTTTAAGAATAGTTACAGTTGTTGGTTTAGTACAAAGTTTGGATCAGCCCAATCTGATTTGAAAGAGTAACTGGCCTTCAGAAACATGATTGGTAGCGTCTATGTTAAATGAGAGCTGCTAATACAAAACATTTTCACTGACACTGAAGTGAGTGTGCCAGATATAATTATACCCAATCAAGGAGTATGAGACTGTGTCAATGGGTGTACTGGAATTTTTTATTATGCCCAGCAGACACACCCTTGGTGTTAACTATCCTGGGCACATCTACAAGGTCTACAAGGTTTTGCAATCCGACAACCAACATACTTTTTAGAAGAATGAAATTTATGATTTGTTAGGCACCAAATATGATTTAAGGATTTTATGTCTAAAGTTTGAATCTAGTATTTCAGTCTCAGATCAAAAACTAGATTCACAGATATGTATTGCTCAAACTATTTCCCAGAATGTTTATGACTTAGCCATTTAAAACAGGGCCGCAGTAGGAGTCTTGGAGAACCTGGGCTTGTGTTGTTTATGATGTCTATTTTGCATTCCATCTAAGGTTTTCTGCTTTCTATAAAATATGCTTTAAGCTGGACTGAGATTTATCATGTTTCATCTTCTCTGGATACTTAGCAAAGAAATGAGGTTAGTGACTTGAGGATTTGGGGGCAAATGAGGGTGGCATTGTGTTCAGTAGTACCACACCACACATTTTGGGTTTTTCTCACTATCATCACAGCTGTCCCATCCATAGCAATTTTTTTTGTTTCTGCTGGCCATCTCTTTTGTTTTAAGGAATGGTATTGCTGATAAGGCATACATTAAAAGTTAAACTGCATAATTTGCAGCAAGGCCTCTATTAAAAAATGGACTTTTGTTTCAGAGGTGTATTATTTTGGGGTTTTCATTCATTTGGGGAGTATATACTGTATTACTCCAGAATTTGGGGACTGCAACATACACATACTCAGCTTTGAAAACACAACCCCACATTTGGGTCAGTATTTTTTTCTAAACTGATGCTAGGTTGATAACTTAACACAGTTGTGCATAAAAAAAGATACTCTCTTTTGTCATGTATAAAAAAGATACTCTGATCCTGCTATAGTAACTGTTTGAATTTGTGTGATGGGAGAACAGTTTCTATACTGGGGTTACTCACCTAATAAATACTAGATAAACAACAATGAAGAGTCAAGTTGATTCCACGCAAGTTACAATCTTGCATAAGGGATCAAAAACGAAATCCTTTTTTTGTGACCACATTTTTACAGCTAGTCATTATTATTATTATTATTACACAGGAATTATATAGAGCCAACACAGCACTTTACAATATATAGTCATGCCATCTGTTGAGCAATTACAGTATCTCTAAGTGGTCTATATTTTCCAGCAACCAGAGTTTTACTTTGGTCAAGATTGACAACCACAACCAGCAAGAAACTTTTTTAGTGTTGCTACCCCTCACCTAGGCTTAGATGTATACTTTTAGAGCACACTGCAGTATTGTTGAGGGGTAGTAATGGCCATCAACTGCTTGAACAACATGACTGCAAATTTATTTTTGAGCTCCAGACTGTTGCACCAAAAAGATTAATTGAACTACATAGCTGGCAATGTTTCTTTTAAGTCTGTCCACCATTCATATGGGTACACGTTGAATTAGGATGGTTCTTCCTTATATCACCCCCATTGCTTTAATTACTATATAATATACTGGTCCTAATGGTGTTTTACCGTTGTTTGGCAAATGTCGGACAAGGACAGCAGTATTCCCATGCTATTTTTGGTGCTGAGATGCCAGAGTTCCTCTTCCTGTCCTGCTCTGACATCACTTCTGGTTTGGCTGGCTGCCATGCGAATGGTGTCAATAATGTCAAGTGTATGTGTGAATATTTCATTGTTGCATTATATTGCTGTAATGGTTGGTATTTTAAAAAGCTGTTACTTTCCAATATACTCACTGTTACACTGATGTCTTTTTGAACAGTATACAGCAATGAACTAATTTATTACTCTCTGATGTAACTTCATTATACTGTATGTGTGATGTTTCCATTGTTGCCCGAGATTGCTTTAATGATTGGGGTTTCATACATGCTTTTCTAGTAGACTTAATTGTACACTGATATCTTTTTGTACCAGTATGCAGCAATGCACTGATTTATTATCCTCTGGTGTAAAATCATTATCTGGACTGTTGCTAAGTGTACTGTATATGCAAGGTTAGTGATAATGTAAAACTTGGAGATGTTTGCACCAAACATGTGGGTTCAGATACCATCCAGGGGCGGACTGACCATTTGGAAACTCGGGCACTGTCCGAGGGCCCGGGGTCAGTAGGGGGCCCCATGAGATGCCCCTGGTACCTTTTTCATAGGCTTTTTTGAGTTTGGGCAAGGACACAGGGGCCCCATGATCCCCTATTGCCTGGGGTCCCATGAGTTGTCAGTCCGCCCCTGGTACCATCTGAGCTTTTATGACTACTCAACCAGTGGGGGTTATTGCCATCTGGTAAGTGTCCATTTGATACACATTGGTGGTGTGCATTTCACTACTGCACATCATAATATTATGATTATTATTCATGATTTATATATCACCAACAGTTTACACAGCGCTTTACAATATAAAGGGAGACAGTACAGGTACAACACAATTCAATACAAGAAAGTTAGGAAGGCCCTGATCCCAAGTTCTTGCAATCTAATCTGATGCTTTTGAGATATGAGGTTCACAAGTTTTGAACTTGCGCAGAATGGCCTGACTGCTGGTAAAGTCTTGAATCTGGCAAATCAATTCACTCATCTGTAATTATTCTCTTTACACAATGTTATTTTATAATCCCAAAAGTATGCAAATGCAGATAAACATGAGAATGTATCTATAAGATAACTTTCAGTTTTTACTTTTCCAGTATTCATTCAGATTTCCCCCAAACAATTGTATTTGTGTTTATGGTTATAATTAGCTATATACTGTATAACTGGAGTTTTACTTACCAAAATCAATATTTTACAAATATGTAAACCCTCACATTGCAAAAAACGCATTCAGTGTAAAATGGAAATGAAAGGCAAACCATTTGTGTATATGTTAATCAATACCTTTTTAAAAAAAACAGGGATGTCACACAAAGGAAGCAATACGTAGAAAACAGGATACTTTTTCATATATTCTACAGCAAGTACAGGGTACAGCAGGCACATATGAGGAATATGAAATGTTGGGTTTACATATTATTTTAAACTGAACTTTGGGCACAAACACTTTCATTTAAATATATTGCTCAATAGCTACAAATAACATAATTCTAATTTGGGTGCACCAAATGCTTTACAATCCCAGATATTACCTTGCAAAAGTAGCAGTGACAGTGGGAGGGACCCAGCAAGCCCCATGCACTACAGGATGCCTGCAGAAAACTACAGGGGGTGGAGACAAGACCAGTCACCCTGCACAAAGAGGGAAAGCAGCAGTGATCAACCTTTACTACAGGAAGCTCCTGCACAGAGGCAAAGATTTACACTGGATTACTGCACAGATCTGAAAGAAAAAGATTACCAAGGTTCAAGTAAGAATACACATGACTCTTATTTTTAGACAATATTAGCTTATCCCTGAGATTTCATAGCTAATAACAACTAATATCAGTTTAGGACACTCCTCCAAATCATTGGATTCAGGTGTTCCAATCACCTCCATGGCCACAGGTATATAAAATCAAGCACCTAGGCATGCAGACTGCTTCTACAAACATTTGTGAAAGAATGGGTCGCTCTTAGGAGCTCAGTGAATTCAAGTGTGGTACCGTGATAGGTTGCCACCTGTGCAACAAGTCCATCCATGACATTTCCTTGCTACTAAATAATCCACGGTCAACTATTAGTGGTATAATAACAAAGTGGAAGCAACTGGGAACGACAGCAACTCAGCCATGAAGTGTTAGGCCACTTAAAATAACAGCGCATGCTGAAGGGTACAGACATCACTAACTGTCTGCAGAGTCAATAGCTAAAGACCTTTAAACTTCGTGTGGCCATCAGATTAGCACAACAACAGTGCATAGAGAGCTTCATGGAATGGGTTTCTTTGGCCGAGCAGCTGCATTCAAGCCTTACCTCACCAAGTGCAATGCAAAGTATCAGATGCAGTGCTGTAAAGCGCACCGTCTGTAACATACCTGATGGAGGTGCCTGAAGTGCAGGAGAAGGACTTTCTTACAGCCCCAGTTCAGGAGCCCCTGGGAAGGTGACAGGGAATGCCAGAGCATGGGGTGGCACGAGTGCCTGATAGTCTCTTGCTGGTTGATGCTAAGGAGTAATCGGAAGAGCAAAACCCCAGGACCGGATAGGCTGGCAGATGAGCTGGGACTGATGTTGACACAGGATGGCAGAGGCAGCTGAAGAACAGACACAAGGCAGGGTCAGACAGTCCAGTTCGGCAACTAGCGAGCAGATGAGGTACAAGCGGAAGGCAGGGACGTAGTCATGAGTCAAGCCAGGGTTGGTAGCAGCAGACGGTATATGACAGGAGGAGTAGGCAGAGATGTAATCCAAAGACAGGCCAAGGGTCAGTACAGGTGGCAATCAGAGCAGAGTCAGGGGCAGACTGGATCAATCACAGAAGAGTAGGCAGTAACTGGCATCAGGTACACAGGAACTGGCATCAGGTACACAGAGTTCCTTACATTCATGTGCCTGCGCACATGGGGATTCCTTTCCTGCCACTGCCACTGGAGTCTAGAGCAGTGGAGATGTGTTCTTTGGAGTGACGAATCACACTTTTCTGTCTGGCAATCTGATGGCTGTGTCTGGGTTTAACGGTACCTGCCTGACTGCATTGTGCCAAGTATAAAGTTTGGTGGGGGGGGGGGGATTATGATGTGGGGTTGTTTTTCAGGGGTTGGGCTTGGCCCCTTAATTCCAGTGAAGGGAACTCTTAAGGAGTCAGCATACCAAAACATTTTGGACAATTTCATGCTCCCAACTTTGTGGGAACAGTTTGGGGATGGCCCCTTCTTTTTCCAACATGACCGCTCACCAGCGCGCAAAGCAAGGTCCAAAAAGACATGGACAAGTGAGTTTGGGGTGGAGGAACTTGACTGGCCTGCACAGAGTCCTGACCTCAACCTGATAGAACATCTTTGGGATGAATTAGAGAGGCGATTACGAGCCAGGCCTTCTCGTTCGACATCATTGCCTGACCTTACAAATGCGCTTCTGGAAGAATGGTCAAACATTCCCATAGACACACTCCTAAACCTTGTGGGCAGCCTTACCAGAAGAGCTGAAGTTGGTATAGCTGAAAAGGGTGGGCCAGCTCAATATTGAACTCTATGGACTAAGACTGGGATGCCATTAAAGTTCATGTGTGTGTAAAGGCAGACATCCCAACACTTTTGGCAATATAGTGTATATTTCCTTTTAAGCTGTCTTTCTCTTATTAAATTTTTGTACAGAGAAGAGAGGAGAGAATAGAAACAAGTCATTACTTTGACTTATATAGCAGTGTGCGAGCTTTACCTATTGAGCTGTGTAAACATGCTTTTTCAGAACAGCAGTTAAGATTTGCCAGATAAATATGTTGAAAGGTACCTAGAGCACTATGTGCTGACAGACTATAGAAAAATATGAATAATTTAAATGCATTATTTACTTGGCTTAAGAATTAATAAAAGTTATTTTGCAATTCCGAAGAAAAAATTAAAATTTAGAGTAAAACAGTATACATTCCTTTACAAAAAATATATAGGTATAACAAATACCTGCTCCTTCTAAAGACGTGTCTCTATATTGATAATTGATTTCTTTAAATCCTAAAAATGGCTTGAGTAACTGGAAGTTTACCACTTTCAACAGGAACTTTATGAATATATATGCTGTACACCAAATACAAACTTAGAGGGTAATGTGCACAAATTAAAAATAATGAACATGCCAGCATTTGGTGATTTATTCAACCTCCGCAGCACACGGAAGTTAGAGACACTCAATCAGATGGAAAATTACCAGATTGATACAGCAAAAGGCAAATCAGGTGAAATACAGTAAGTGTAATCAATATCAAACACAAAAGAAAATGGATCATTCACTGTCCAAAGTTATTTATTTCGCCATTTGTATTTATTTATACCAAAAATGTGCAGTCCATGTTTACTGAAAGAGGAAATTTACATCAGCTCTATCAGCTGTATGAAAATTAAATACTAATGCTGAAAGTGCATGTTAAAGAATTTATTTTACCCTGTCTGCACTGAAATGTGTCTTGCAAGAAAAAAATGTTTAAACTTTTTTAGCTAAAAGGTCAGCATATATAAAATTTATATAAAAATTGCTTGTTAGTTTTAAATGTATCGTATTAATCAATCAGTTTAACCACTTAACCTCCAAAAGGTTTTACACCCTTCATGGCCAGGGCATTGTGTGCTATTCAGCACTGCGCTATTTTAATTGGCAATTGCTTGTTCCTATAGTATATAAGGTGCGGCGCTAAAATAATTTATACATAAAGTGTAAGAAACATATAAAAAAGTCCAATCCACAAGGCTTGAGGTATATAGGGAATGTGCCCCTCTCCCACTGATCCACAGCACTGGTATGAATGTCACCAAAAACGCCAAGAGGAGAAAGAGGAAAAATCCTTCACCACCACCAAACACACTGCCTCTTACTGGATGGTAATGACCCCCAATTAAGTATTGGTCAAAATGCTCTGTATGATCCCCAAGGACAAGGCTTAGACCTAGGCACTCATTAAATACAGATCTTCACGCTAAATGAACTCAAGGATGAACCTAAAAAAGTATTATCCTCATACAGGACAGTCCAATACAAAAGATAAGAAGGAACCTCATAGTGTAGTATGTGACGGAAGCATCACACACGGAGGATGATAAACATACAAAGTTTTATTGAAATAGGAGAGACACTCAATCAGGGTAACAAGGGTAGTGTCTGGGTACCCAAATAGGGGGGAAGAGGGGGAGGAGTCCAAACAGTGATAATCCGGCTCAGGATAGGGCGATTCAGGTAGCGATGGGGCAGTCCAGGCAAGCAATAGTCCAGGTATTCAATGGGGCAGTCCAGGCAAGGGAGAATATGGGCGTACAATGGGGCAGTCCAGGCAGTGGCAATATGGGGATTCAATGGGGCAGTCCAGGCAGGGGAAATATGGGCATTCAATGGGGCAGTCCAGGCAGGGGTGATGTGGGCACCAGTTTAGGCAGTCCTGGCAAGGGCAAGAGGAACACAATAAGGACAGTCCCACACTCCGCCACATGCGGCTTGTAGGAGCACTCACGGCAGATAGTTTCCAGGGGCAACTAGCAGACCATGTGCAGGAACACTCATGATTTCAGGGGCGGCAGCAGCCAAGAGACAGGGACCCGTGCAGCACTCAGCTTTCCAGGGACACAACAGTCAGCAGGCAGGAGCAGCTTTCCAGGGATAAACAGCGGTCAGCGGACAGGAACAGCTTTCCAGGTACAAACAGCGGTCAGCAGACAGGAACAGCTTTCCAGGGACAAACAGTGGTCAGCAGACAGGAACAGCTTTCCAGGGACAAACAGCTGTCAGCAGACAGAAACAGCTTTCCAGGGACAAAAAGCGGTCAGCAGACAGGAACAGCTTTCCAGGGACGAACAGCGGTCATCAGACTGGAACAGCTTTCCAGGGACAAACAGCGGTCAGCAGACAGGAACAGCTTTCCAGGGACAAAAAGCGGTCAGCAGACAGGAACCGATTTCCAGGAACAAACAGCGGTCAGCAGACAGAGGCAGCTTTCCAGGGACAAACAGCGGTCATCAGACTGGAACAGCTTTCCAGGTACTAACAGCAGTCAGCAGACAAGAACAGCTTTCCAGGGACAAACAGGGGTCAGCAGACAAGAACAGCTTTCCAGGGACAAACAGCGGTCAGCAGACAGAGGCAGCTTTCCAGGGACAAACAGCGGTCAGCAGACAGAGGCAGCTTTCCAGGGACAAGCAGCGGTCAGCAGACAGAGGCAGCTTTCCAGGGACAAACAGCTCACGGGTCTTCAGGGAGCTGTGTGTCTTGGCCGCAGCTTCAAGACCACACAGGCATTATAGGACCACAAGTCCCAGCAGCGCACAAAACAAAGCACAGTTCTATGCGTCTCCTAGTTAGGCTCAGCTAGGAGTGACTCTGACTTCCTCTCTCAAGCTCTCCCATTCATCCAGGGACTGCATGGCCCTTTCAATTGTCCCAGCCCCCCAACTTCCTGGTAAGAACTGGTCTGGACTGGTCTTTCACAGCCACACAAGACCATGCTGTCTTTGCTCCCTGCTGAGATCCATAAGATCCCCCCCCCCCCCCCCCGTGGGGCACAGGAACTCCAAACAACACAGAAATAAAAGAATATTTCTGCTGTCCATCACATAGTAAATAAAATAAATTTAATTGCCTCATACGCAGTAAAAAAAACGTACATCATATAAAATACAAAACAACATGTCACCATATCTGTGGTAGTAAGTTTCAAACCAACAAGATGGACTCTACGTTCTGGTGCGTGATGACGCCACATGCTCTGGTTCCTACCTCGGCTTTTCATCATCAATGACATCGCGACCATCCTTTTGGTTTGAAACTTACTACCAGAGACATGATGACATGCTGCTTTGTATTTTATATGATGTACGTTTTTTACTGCGTTTGAGGCATTAACATTTATTTTAATTACTACACTATAAGGATCCTTTTTATCTTTTGTATTGGACTATCCTCTATGAGGATAATAGTTTTTTAGGTTCATCCTTGAGTCCATTTAGCGTGAAGATCTGGGTTTAATGAATGCCTAGGTCTATGTCTTGTCCCTGGGGATCATACAGCGTATTTTGACCCATTCTTAATCGGGGGTCATTACCATCCAGTAAGAGGCAGTGTGTCTGGTGGTGGTGAAGGATTTTTCCTCTTGGTAAACAAAAACAGTGTATATTTTTTAGTCTGTGTGAAAGTTCTACAAACTTTCACACAATCTAAAAACTATGGTATATACAGTATATTTATAAATTGATAATTTCTAATGTACTGATAGCCTATCTTGTGGCCCTGAAATGCCAGGGCAGTACAAATCTCCCCCCCCCCCCCCAAATGACTCCTTTTTTAAAAGTACACTGCCCAAGATATTTAGCAAGAGGTATGGCAAATTTTTGAAGTTGTAATCTTTTGTTACAACTTTTTGAAAAATAAAGAAATTAAAATTTTTTTTTTTTTACATATTGTCACCAGTGCAGTACAGCATCATCATATGACTGCTGTGGCTGTGATTAAGGATACTAACTGTTGACAGTATGTGCAAAAAATAATAATACTTTTTTTTTTCAATTTTCTTTTCTTTTTTTCTTTTTTTTTACATACTGTCATCAGAGTAAAGTGTCACCATATGGATACTGTACTACTCTGGGGGGGGGGGGGGGGGGTGATCAGGATTTTTTTTCTACACTGCTTCTACTTAAAAGTGATAATCACAATTATAAGCAATAGTTTTAACTGTCATCAATGGCTTTCATTCATGACAGCTTACTCACTATTGTGATGCTATAATTGGTTACAGCTTATCACATGGTACAGGGTTCCAGGAACTATGTGATAGCTGTGGGCCAATCACAACTTCACAACAGTTAGCAAGCTGTCATGAATGGAAACCATTCATGACAGTTTTACTTGCATTGTTATCATGTAACCACTATGATTGGTCATAATGATCACATGACACCTGGCCTAAAACAGCTGTCATGGAATTATGCTACTGCACGCCTCAGGGGGCGCACCAGTGCACATGTTCTACGCGACCAACTGGTACATCAATTAGCCTGTAGCTTCTCCCACCCACAGTATATGTACTGTGGGCTGGTGGCTAGTAGTTAATGCAAGTTATAAAATCTCCAAAATTTAAACATGAATGTTGTCATATATATCTACATCTATAGAAACATATGGTCTGACTATCATGTGAGAGCCTAACTTATAGGGTTCTTTTGAAAACAAATCTCTTATGTCCCTGTGTTGTACAGCAGACGTGCTTTAAGGAAAAGGGTTATATATGATATCTGTTATATATTGGTATCCAACAAAGAGAACTGCAAAGCAAGCTATTCTGGGAACCCTTTTTTAAAAGTATATTTGCTAAACTATAGTATTTAAGTAGTGAAAAGCAGATAGAAAAGAACTGTTTTAAAACTTACTAACTTAAACTGCTAAAATAAAATTAACACCCAGCTTTCCCTCATCCCACCAAGGAAAGCTAGTTGCTTCTAGGTACACTTGAGGTAATGTTTAATTTCTCTTTTCCTCCCTTACTTCTCATTACATAATACCTTTAATACAACAGTAAACTATTCCTACTAATATATTGTTATTGTCTGCACAGTCTATGCATACTGTATATGATCAAATCGTGTTTATCCTGGGTCTCCAAAAGTAGGCCAAATAGCCTGATTATTTTAGTCCATTGAATCTGAAATATTCCTGATATAAATAAATAAAAATAGGCAGTACAAAATTATTGCTAAGCATGAGAACTGAAATAAGCCAATGACAAGAAGTGAGGTATAGATCATTTAATAATACATCAGGTAAGAAATATTGGAAGATGTCTACTCTAGAAGCCATATTCAGTAAGGACAAAGTGAGATAAATAATTTAACACACACCACTCCAAACAGCATATATAGAAATTCTAATACAGTATATATATATATATATATATATATATATATGCACTATATTGCCAGAAGTATTGGGATGCCTACCTTTACACACACCCTTTTGGTGAACTGGCAAGCACCAGTGGCCTAGTACTTCCTGGTCTTATACATACCAGCACTGCAGTATCACTTGGTGATGTAGTTTCCCAGAGCCACCAAGAATTTGCACACAAGCCCATAGAGCCCTTAGTATCCTTCCGGATGTGCTTGCAAATCCCAAATTTAAAGTTTTTTTGTGGCTAACCCTCAACATGGACATTACTAAAATAAATGACTTGCGGTTGTATTGGTCCACAGACCCGATGCATCATATCCCCGTGTTCTCTGCTGCCATGGCCAGGCATAGATATTAGAGTATAATTCGTAGTCATGCGCTGGAGCGACTATGGCGTAAAACCAAATCCCAACAAGCGTTTACCCGATATAAATCTGCCTTCCTAACATACACTTCCTCCATTCACGCTGTCAAACAAGCCTACTTTGTTACCCTCATCAATACCTTCTCCTCCAGTCCTCGTCGGCTCTTCTCTACTTTTAACTCTCTACTTTCTCCACATCCACCCAGTACCTCACTCACAGCCCACAAAATTGCTAACCACTTCAAAAACAAGATTGACGCAATTCGTAGGGACATCGCCACTGCTCAGACTTCCACCCCACCTCACACCAAAAACCCCTCAACACTTCGCTCCTTTGACCCCGCTACTACTGAAGAGGTCACTAAGGTCTTCTCAGAAGCCCACCTCACCACCTGCCCCCTGGATCCTGTCCCCTCACAACTCCTACGGTCACCCTTTTCTTCCATCCTACGCTCCCTCACTCACATCTTCAATCTTTCCCTCTCTACTGGCACCTTCCCTCACCTCTAAAGCACGCGCACATAACTCTCATACTTAAAAAAGCCTCCCTGGACCCCACCGACTTGAACAACTTAAGACCCATCTCCCTGCTGCCATTTACCTCTAAACTCCTCGAGTGCTTAGTCTATAATCGCCTGAGCTCCCACCTCGCCGACAACAACCTCATCGATCCTCTACAGTCTGGCTTCTGCCCCCTACACTCCACCGAAACTGCCCTACTCAAACTCACCAATGACCTACTAACCGCCAAATGGCCACTATACTGTACTCCTACTCTTTGACCTCTCTGCGGCTTTTGACATGTTTGACCATCCCCCCCCCTCCTCAAAAAATTACACTCTCTTGGCCCCAGAGACTCCGCTCTCTCCTGGCTCTCCTCCTACCTATCACAACACTCCTTCAGTGTTACCTATAATGCTGCCACCTCCTCTTCACTCCCTCTCTCTGTTGTGGTCCCTCAAGGTTCTGTCCTCGGACCCCTTCTCTCCTCATTCTACATCTCCTCCCTTGGCCAATTGATAAATTCCCACGGCTTTAATTACCATCCCTATGCTGACAACACATAAATCTATCTCTCTACCCCTCACCTCACCCCTTCAGTCTCACAAGCCTACTAAGTGACATATCGGATTGGATGTCACTCCACTTCCTCAAACTCAATCTTTCCAAAACTGAGCTCCTAGTATTCCCCCCAGCCGGCGCCCCCCCCCCCTGACTTCTCTATCATGACAACACTATTATCAGTCCCACCCCTCAAACCAGGGTACTAGGTGTCATCCTAGACTCCAATCTGTCCTTTCAGCCCCAGGTCCAATCGCTGACAAACTCATGTAGACTTCACCTCCGCAACATCTCCAAGATACGACCATTCCTAACCTCGGAAACCATTAAGCAACTCATTCACTCCCTTATTATATCATGCCTTGACTACTGTAACTCCCTCCTCACTGGCCTACCTCACCGCAGGCTATCCCCACTTCAGTCTATCATGAATGCTGCTGCCAGACTCATCCACCTTACTAACTGTTCTGTATCTGCCACCCCTCTCTGCCAATCCCTCCACTGGCTTCCAATTGCCCAACAGATAAAATTCAAAACGCTAACACTGACGTATAAAGCCATTCATAACACTGCCCCAAACTACATCATTGATCTTGTCTCCAAATATCACCCAAACCGTACTCTCCGCTCCTCACAAGACCTCCTACTCTCTAGCTCCCTTGTCTCCTCCTCCCATGCTCATCTCCAGGACTTCTCCAGGGCTTCCCCCATCCTCTGGAACTCCCTACCCCAATCCATCAGACTATCGCCTACTCTGCTCACTTTTAGGCGCACTCTGAAAACCTATCTCTTCAGGGAAGCCTACCCTGCCCTCAGCTAATACTGGAATCCTCTACTCTTCCAACCACTCCATCCCCCACAGTTATTACCTCTTGTACCACTATCCCCTCCCTCCTAGATTGTAAGCTACAAGGAGCAGGGCCCTCGAATCTCTCTTGTATTGAATTGTATTGTTACTGTACTGTCTTGTGTACTGTCTCCCACCATAATGTAAAGCGCTGAGCAAACTGTCGGCGCTATATAAATCCTGTATAATAATAATAATAATTTTTTGCATTTCAATGACAATATACTCTGTAGTCCTCAGGGTGACCCTGAATTTGACCAGCTTCACAAAATTTGGCTCCTTGTAAATCACCTTAACCAAAAATTTGCAGATGTCTATACTCCCCAGCAAACCATCTGCGTTGATGATTCCCTCAATAATTTTTATGGCTGCCTTGCATTCAAACAATTTTTCCTCAGCAAGCGTGCCAGATATGGGGTCAAGATGTATATGACCTGTGAGGGGGAAACAGGCTATACATATAAGTATCAGATTTATGAGGGAAAAGGTAGTCTCGCGGAGCCCCCCGGATTCCCAGACTACATGGGGAACAGTGGCAAGATAGTTTGGGACTTGGTGTCATCCTTTTTCCATATGGGGTACCACTTATACGTGGACAATTTTTATTCAAGCGTGCCACTATTTAGACTTTTGTACAATCTTGGAATTGGTGCATGTGGCACCGTGCGACCTAATCATTTGGGGTTCCCCCAATGGCTTGTAAATACCCATCTTAGAAACGGGGAAAAAGCCTGCTTTAGAAATTAGGAATTGCTCACAGTGAAGTGGAAGGACAAATGGGATGTTTTCGTCCTGTCTTCCATTCTTGCAGACATGACCATACATATTGCCACAGCAGCTGGTGTTGTTGAGAAGCCCCTCTGTGTCCACGACTATAACCTTAACATGGGAGGGGTGTACTTCAACAACCAGATTATGAAGCCATACTTAGTTTTCCGAAAAGCCAGACGCTGGTAAAAAAAAGTGTTTGTTTATTTCAATTGGGTCTATATAATGCTTTTGTGCTTTACAAAGCAACTGGACAAAGTGGATCCTTCCTAAAATTCCAGGAAGAGATCATCACGGCCATTTTGTATCCAGAAGGTGCTACGACCTAAACCCCCAAGCCGGATCCAGTTAGCCAGCTGCATGAGAGGCATTTTTCCGATGCCATTTCTGGTACCCCAGCCCAAAGTACACATTATTTTTTTTTACTCCCCAGGTGCATATAGCACTTGGTCCTATTCTGACTGTCCCCATATGCTGGTTATAGCGTCACTTCTATTAAATCCCACACTCTCTCAAAGCTAAAAAATGTAATAACAGATATTCTTTCATTTCATCTTTTTACAGTTTGTCAGTTTTACCCACAGCAATTTCCATTACACTGGCACTATGGCTGCCCTGTGCCCCCCTTTTTATAGTTAGGGGACTGACTTTTCCAAATGCCCCCTCATTGCTCTTTTAAGCCTTCTGGCCATAGTCCTAAGGCCATGCAGTGTAATATGGTTTACAAAAAAAAATCTTGAGTGAAAAGTTACCTAGTGTATTTAGTGTATTTATACTGTATATAAAATACATACTTTTTTTTAACTCCCCAGGTACGTATAGCAATTGGTCCTATTCTGACTGTCCCCATATGCTGGTTATAGCTTCACTCCTATTAAATCCAAAGCTATGGGCATTTCTATTGGGAAGAGTTAGCACAGAGTCCCACACCCTCTCAGAGCTAAGTGGTGTCACCAGGGGCGGACTAACAACTCATGGGGCCCCCGGGCAATAGGGGATCATGGGGCCCCTGTGTCCTTGCCCACATTCAAAGCACACCCAAAAAAGCCTATAAAAAGGTACCAGTTGCATTTCATGGGGCCCCCTACTGACCCCGGGCCCTCGGGCAGTGCCCGAGTGCTCGAATGGTCAGTCCACCCCTGGGTGTCACTATCATGAATGAACAATCAGCACTGCTTGTTTATTCATAATAGTAAAAGATTACTTAGGGCTGTGGCTCTTTGTAAAGTATTTGTCTGTGCCCTGTATTAAGTAAGAACAGTCAGAGATACCTTACACAGAGCTGTATGAATGAACAAACCATGCTGATCATTGATTTATAACTGTGAGAGATCACTCAGTGCTCTGACTCTGTGTATCTATCAGTGGTTGCATTTACCCATACACAGCCTGAATGATGGATTACACAGTGCTGCAGCCTTCACTTTTATCATTGAACACAGCCTGACAGTGCTGATCACTCATGCATAAAACCAGGGGCGGACTGACAACTCATCGGGCCCCGGGAAATAGGGGATCATGGGGCCCCTGTGTCCTTGCCCAAACTCAAAAAGGCCTATGAAAAAGGTACCAGGGGCATCTCATGGGGCCCCCTACTGACCCCGGGCCCTCGGGCAGTGCCTGAGTTTCCAAATGGTCAGTCCGCCCCTGCATAAAACTGAAAGATTACTTAGCACTGCAGGCTTTGCAATATTTTTTTTGTAAATAGCAGTGCTAGTCTCAGTGTGGCCTTGCTGTCATAGACCAGAACTGTTAATCACTTCTCTGTCTCCTTTCTAAAATATTTTTAATGATAGTGCGTCTTTAAAGGATAAGTTCACTTTTCTTGTAAATTTCAGCTGCCCTATGTACCAATATACCAATAATGTACTTCTGTTGTAGAAAAATAAAAGCTTTCTTTGATTTTTAGAACAAGTTCTTACCTTAGCCCCTGATGTGATTTCGGACGTGCTCATCATGCATAGGGCAGACAGTTACCCCAGAAAAGTTGCAAAACACCCCCCAAAAAACACATACAGAGATGTGAATAGGACCTGACAGCTGAGTGTCTCCATCCACTCCCTCCTATCTGTCCATTCACTCTGTATCCAATCAGGCTGGCACCTGCACTACATCAGAGGTATCCAACCCACGGTCTGCGGGATGCATGAGGCCCCAGAGAGTTTAGCATGTGGCCTGGGCCTGTCTAGAGGGATGCAGGGGGTGCTGTGCCAGTACCAGCTGTGGCAGCCTACATTGACAAGCCAGGCAAATACACGCCTAGAGGGATGCTGTGCAAACATAGTTCAGGGGTGCAGGGTGTGTGAGCTAATGAGTTCAGCTGGTGAACTGCTTCCTGTGTCTTACTGGCTTTCACGTCCCAAATCTACATATCAGGAAGTGATTACATTTTTTATGAAAACAACAGGGGCGAAGGTAAGGCCTTGTTCTAAAAACCATAGTGAGCTTTTATTTTTATGCAACAGAAGTACAATGATGGTATATAGGTACATAGGGGAGCTGGAATTTAGAAAAAAAAGGTGAACTCAGCCTTTAAGTTTAGTTAGGATATTGTACATTATTTATGATTGCTGGCTCTTTGACAATCAACCTCTTTGCTGTTTTCTTTTAATTATTAATATTAGGATTATGAATATTAGGAGCCTTCTGTATTTAATTTTATTTTGTAGTTGAGGTCAACTTTGTGGTTACTTTTAGCTACTGTCCCATACATACATTTTTTTGTTTGTTTTTTTGTTTGTTTTGGGCTTTTTTGCTGGAAGGTTTGCAAGGTTTTCCTTTAAATATGGCTTCTTTTTAGGGGATGGAACCTGGGGATTTTCATCTATTTTGGAGCTATATTGTTTATTGTGTTATGTTGATATGACCATTATTTCAGGTTAAACTGCTTTCTTTTGCAGCAAAGCTTAGTGGTATTTTGGGGATTAGTTTCTCTTTGGGAAGAGGGGAAGATTTGTATTGTTGAAAGGTCCTTTTTTAGGTTTGGGGTACTCAAAACTTGGCAATGCATTGTTACCGATCATCTATTCCTGGAGCTACTTTTTGTTCACAGAACACTGCACCTTACATTGCATGCACCCCCTACCTCTATAGATATAAGTAATATATAATATATGAGTAAAATATAAGTAGCATAAGTAAGTAGTAGTAGTATAAGTAAAAGTTGGGTATTTACTGGTTAGATATATTATCCCTGTCCTGCAGCTGGACATTTTTACACTGCTGTATCCTCCTTTGTATCTTTATTCTTGTAGTAAAGCCCCAGCTTTTTATCTTCATCTCCATTAAATTTGGACCTAGTCTTTCCTTTAAGTTTGTTATATTTAGAATTGTACTGCTGTTGGACAATTGTAAAATGAGGCATTGCCTGCAGTCTCTTAGTCCTTGTAGAAAACCGTTGCTTGCACTCTTTTTCACTTTTTTCACTAGTACACTTTGGCCAAACATTTTGCACAGCTGTATCATCTGTGGTCTCTTTTTTCTTATTAAGAGTTTGATAGCAATTGGCCACAGGTAGGACAGTTTTGCATCAGTGAGAACAGAGACTGTGTCAGCCAACAACTGGCCAATTTCTATCTGCAGACAAAGCGGCAATATTATTGCTTCATCATTATTATTATTAGTATTATACAGGATTTATATAGCGCCAACAGTTTGCTCAGCACTTACAATATAATGGGAGACAATACAGCAACAACACAGTTCAATACAAGAGGGATAGGAGGGCCCTGCTCCTCGGAGCTTACAATCTAAGAGGCTTCATCAAAAAGTTTCTGTGCAGTGGATGCGAATATGAATGGGATATGATCTCTGCAATACTATGATGTATAAGCTGCTATCTTACTTCCATGGCATCTGCATGTCCTACCCTTTTGAAGCAATGTGATGAGAGTCGCAACACATTAGGGAGGATTTATTAAAACTGGAGTGTGCAAAATCTGGTGCAACTCAGCACCGAAACCAATCAGTTTCTAGGTTTTATTGTCAAAGCTTAATTGAACAAACTGAAGTTAGAAGCTGATTGGTTACTATGTACAGCTGCACCAGATTCAGAATTATCCAGTTTTAGTAAATCCCCCCTCTATCTTTGTGTTTGAAATCAAAGCAAATACTTTATGTATTTGTTTTATGAGCACCACATTTTTATGATTACATTTTCTTTGGCAGTTGTTTTCCTAATAGATCCTAAAATGTCCTATCTCATAGACTTTGATAGGTTTGGGGTCACGAAATTTCACACAGGATTTGCTGAAACCTTGGTAAGTCAAACCCAGGCAGATTCACCAATACCTAATTATATGCCAACATTTTTTTCTGGTGTTTTAAGCAATAGCAACCTTTTTGTTCACAAAATAATTATTCAAGAGGCAGGCATACTTTTATTGGTACATATGTCGGGATAGAGGGTGCCGCCTGTAAATGTACAGGTTTTCTTTGGGTAATCAAGATAAAATGGCCTACATGAGATGTAGATAGCAAACATTAATGTTTTCAAACAGGATTTGCTGAACCATGAGTGAATCAAACCCAGGCAGATTCACCCATACCTAATCATAGGCCATTACTTTTTTGTCTTGTGTTTTACACACAAGCAAATTTTTTTTTCACCAAAATAATTATTCAAGAGGCAGGCATACTTTTATTGGTACATATGTCGGGATAGAGGATGCCGCCTGTAAATGTACAGGTTTTCTTTAGGTAATCAATAAAAAATGACCTACATGAGATGTAGTTAGCAAACATTACTGTTTTCAGAGGCACATAAAAATATTAAGCTGAGAACCACTGACCTAACAGTAAATACACACATGCACATATACATACTGTTTGTTGCATGTCTCTGTACCTTTGATGAATGTGGTAGTCTCTAAACAAGTTTGTCTTATATTCTATAATATCCAAATGTGGGTACTCCTGTGAATTTAAGCAGTGGGTCATACCTTATAGGAGAGTCTTTATTCAGCTGTAAATTCTTTCTATATGTTTAGAACTAAATGCAAACTGGAGACTAATACAGCTGGAAACATGGATAATACTTTATGTAAAGCCATTTTAATGCCTGTTTTTTTGTTTCTAAATTAAACACCAAAACAACTTACACTGAAATAAGGCAGACAGGCAATTTTACTAAGGGACTGAACAAAAAAGATGAACTTATGGCTGCTTAATGCGGCATCTGCAAGCAGCGATATTTGAATGACAGGCATACAAGGATGGCACATCAGCTGCCAATATGTTAGGAGACCATGGCAACATTTGCTCATCCCGCAGGACTCATGCTGCTGTGTTTTGTACTTTCAGGCATGAAATAAATAATTCCAGGTGCCAGGAAAAAAAAGTGACTCTGATAAAAGAAAACATTTCATTTAGTAGCATACAGTTTACCCCAGGGCATCAACTCTGATAAAGAAAGTTTGTCTATCATTTGGCTGTATATGTAGCTCTCTCTATATTACATTTTCTGCCTTTACTGTTTGTTAGTTTGTTTGCTTAAAATCACTTTTAAGCCTCTTATGTGTGTACCATTGAACTTGAAAATTACATTCACTCTTGCTGTGAAATGAACACTTGAAATCAAACCATTTGCTGCATGTCTGTTATTATTGATTTTCATAGATGTTGTGCAAAAATCAACCAAAATAAAAAGCTACATGGAAGACAGAGGGGTCATCTTGAAGTAAAATGTGTTTTTATCAAACTCTAATTTATCAAAAAGATAAATAAAAAAAACACCCTTATTATCTTTGGTAGCCTTTTCTGTACTGAGTTGTTTGAGGGCATGTGGCCTGGTATGATCCAGGACTCACGAGGAAGAGAACCTTGGTTGCCCTTCCTTTTCCTGATCAACCAGGCTGCATGTTTGGGTAAGGAACTGATTTGTTTTCTGTTATATTTTGAGCAAGGTCCTCTTTAAATCCATACAAAACCATCATAAAGGACAAGGGTCTGGCATGCATTTTAAGTGAGAACCCACATAAAGGAAACTAAAGAAAACTGGGTGCCCCAAAAGACCCTTTTTTTGTTTACAAACAGAAGCAGGTTGGAGATTGAAAAGCCATTTTGTGGCAAATAATATTTTGTTATTTTTAATAATCCTGTATAATAATAATAAATGTCACTTTTGCTTTAGTACATTCTACAAGCACACCTTTTAACAAGCAGATTTAAGGCATCCCCCACATATGATTTTTCAAAGAATTTTGCAATTCTTTACTGAACAGTATTTTTGAAAAATATATTGCATTAAATAAATACATTTTGCATTGGCACAAATCCACCCTGGCAGTGCCCAGCTCCCTATGCATTTTGCTTGAATTAGTAGATTTTACAATGCATTCATTGAACAGTCTGCAGTTTGAATCCAAACACATTTGTACATGCCTATTTATGGTAATAAGGGGAAGTTAAAGAAATAGAAAATCTTGCAATATAGCTGTACATCTTTTGCCCATGGGCTCTGTTTCCACCACAGTCCCCTAGTTTTGTCTTGACATCAGATGGCTCATGAGTGATAGCATCACAAAACTATATTATGCTATAACAAAGCTTTGAAGAGCAAAGGAATGCAATAAATTGGTATTTTCTGACAGCATCACATCACATTCAACTTTCAAGTAAAGTAAAAATGTAAAAAAATTACATTGGGCCTCATTTGTTAAAATCTGTGAAGAAAATTCAATTTAAACTGTGCTGTATTTAGAAGAGGGGTTAGTTAAGTTGTTTAGAGGCAGTCTAGAATGTTTGTGCCTAACTCAGACATTTTCACAATTAAGACCTAATGCGTGGCTAATCTGTCAATTCCAGCCAACTGTAACATTAGGCCACACATACAGAAGCTGGAAGAAAGCAGCATAAAGACGTTCCATATAGAAGCAACAGTAACACATTTGCATAGTTCAAAACTGTTTAGGCCAGAATTTGGCTGGATGGCATAATCAATTCCTGCTTTACTGATGTTTAAAGCATGAACACCGTATATATACTGTATGTAGCACTAACCCCTTAGGAGTCACTGAATTGGTTTTGGACTCCCTGTCGTTCCTGACCCCACTCTGAAAGCCCATCCGGTCCTGACACCCCCCCCCCCCCCCGTACACTTCTGATCAGGGTAAACCCTCTGATTATTACCAGAAAATAGACTCAAACATAGTTTACAGTGAACTGATATTTTGTTTATATTGGAGTTGAATGTGAGCACAGTATATCAACATGAAGTAATAGGTGTACGAATAATAAAAGTTATCACTCTTAGTAATTTTAAGCAAAATTCAATACACACAGCAAAAATCTCAATCAGTTCTGGATGTCCTGCAGTTCAGAATTTAACAAAAAGCCTCAGCTTTAAGATATCTTTTTCCCCAGTGAGCAGAAAAAAACTACCAAGGAATAAGGTTAGCTCAGTTTGGGCCCTCAGAAGCTTGTAACAAGGTTCAATTCTAAGGCAAAGAAAGAGCTCTTTAATCAGGAAGATCAATGTCCTTTTGACTGCAGTGAAAGATCTGCTGTGTGTCGTGGGGGGCAAAGCTGGTGCACTAAATGAATTCAGATCTCCTTGGATGCAATAGGTGGAAGTTCCTTAAAGGATTAATGCAAGAACAGGCACTAGCCCTCCAAGCCGTATTCAACATGGGCAGTACCCCTTTATTACACAAGATGAGATGCAGGTTTTAAACAGGAGGTTTAATGGGTGGGCAGAAGCACTTGTTAGTAAAGATTAATTCCTCTCTAGGCCACAGTAGCAAATGGCAACATGGAAAATTGTTTCTTGAAGAATGTGGGCCAATTGCCAAAGAAGCAGTGGTGTGGCTTGTCCTGCAGAGGGCAGACACTGCAGTAGACTCTGATGACTGGATTATGCTGAAGATGTGTTTGCTAACAGGCCAGTTGTACTAGGCCTTAAGATGTGAAAAATGTCAGTAACTAGATAGAGAATGACTGAGTTGAGAAAATGTCAGTGACAGCTTAATTGGCTGGACAATGGGACTCTCTCACTCGATTTGTGGCATCATTAAGGTCACTGGTGGTCTCTCTGTAGATAGAGGCCCCCAGTGGTTCTGCGGTCACTCTTGCAGAGTTTGTTCTTGACAGCAGCACTCTGGATCACCGGCCAACAGGGTAGTTCTCCAGACTCATTGGTGATGTCAGCGCTTAGCTATTCCTCCCCATTTTTTGGTCCGGCCCTCCGGCGTTTCACGTAGCCTTCTGCTAACACCTGCCTTCCAACTCTCCCAGCTCACTTCCTTTTCCCAAGTTCCTGGGCTTCTGCATATATCTGCCTCCAACCACATACCAGCTCCTCTGGGAAATGTAGTCTTTTAATTCGCTGTCACAGCAAAGTCCTGCAGTTCAGTCTACAAAATCCATAAAGCTTTTCACCAGAGGGTGCGCCACTGAGTTGCAGGACACTGCCACCTTGTGTCTGTTTTAACATCCTCCAGTCTGAATATTAGTGGGGTGTTACATCTATTATATATATATATATATATATATTTATTTATTTATTTATTTTTTAATTTCAAAATAATCAGTGTTCTAATGTTTAGAATATATGTTACATGTTTTCCAGAATTAGCACATATACAGTAGAGCTGAACATTCTGAACTGTTCTAATGCATTCAGTAACCAATCAGAACTCTAAAAGGGCAAATACCTTTGTGTAATTAATAGGCACTGAATGCAATTTCAATAGTAAGCGGTAAAGAGGGAATCTACAATTATGAGTGAAGAATATTCCAGCACTTGCTACCATTTGCCTTTAGTTTTAATCTTACTGCCTGAAACAGATACGGGGTTTAGTGAATGAATCCTATGGTATATTTATAACTAGCTATGTTAAATTTATAACTAATCTCATAGTAGTAGCAGTTAAGCAACAAGGCTAATTAGTTCTTTAATTACTTTTTTGTATCAGATTTCTTGCTATTAGTGTCTATGTGAGGGTAAATGTTGTGGCTTAGTATAGAAGAAATCTTTAGCATGTGAACAGATGTAGTAGGAGCTGCTGGCATGTTACAGTTTGCAAAAAAGAACATTAGGCCCATTCTCAATTCGCTACAGCCTAATGCACAGTTAATGCATACTGCATCTGCTGGTGCAATGAATGTTTTGCATGAACACATGCTAATGGGTTCAGCAGTGCTTACTGTGCAATGCTCAGGTTTGTTTCTGTATGTAATAACTTGAAAATACTAAGCCTAATTAGCAGCATACAATGTTCATAACACCCTGTGCCATTAAGTGACTTACCTTGTTTTAAACCAGGCCTTGCCTGTGTAGTGTACAAAGAATGTGTTAAAAATATCCATATTTAGTTCAAAACTGTAATTCTATCTGAAGATATTTTAGCATTTGTTTCTGGCATGCTCACAGTTGCCAGTCTTTCTACAACAATAAAAATATTCTAAGATGAGATCAATAAAGGAGCTTTCAAGGCTATATTTTAAGTAGCAGTACTTTTAACCCCACTAAGTAGAATTATAGTAAAATTATAGAAAACCTCTTCCAAAATCTTCCAGATATAAATAATTTTTTGAGATGCTACTGTTTACATGTGCTCATTGGACAAATGTTTAGTCCTCATTCTTACACGTTTGATAATGAATATAACCATAATATTCCTCTATAGGTGATTTGGAAGGAAATATCTTATTAAAATTAGCTCCTAGTCCACTTTAGCAGAATCCCTTATTGGTACATTTTTCTCAAAGAAAAAATTAGTAAGATGCTTGGCACAATTCATCATGTTACCCAAATTGGGGAAATCCTCAACACTGAGGAATAAAAGTTGAAGTGAAATTAAACACAGTAAACAGTAAAATCAGTCTGTATATGCAGTAAAACATGCTTGTTATGGTCACTGTGAAACCTAAGGGATTAATCCTCCATATTGTGTAAAAAGGCTGTTTGATCCTGTCTTCTCTGATATTCCCCTTCTTCCACAGTCCACAATCCATCTGCAGATAGAATAGATCCTTAGGAGGCATTCTAAACTTTATCAGTTTGGTGGTAATGCTAGAGTTACTTTTTTCTTTGAGGGGGTGCATGTGATCAGCACAGGGCCAATCAGCACTGTCCAGAGAGAGGAGGAGGTAAGACGGGGACTTTAAATGTGCCATAAAGAGAACATACCAAAGCATATGAGCAGAATTGACAAAATCTTTATTACATAATGTAAACAGTGTTAAAATCACAATTGGGGTTTAATCAACTGCCTCACTTACATGTGTGGTGGTAAGGCGGCTCTCCTGTGCTGGCTCATGTACCTAGTACATGATCCAGCTGTTCTGGGTAGGGGGCATGTGTACGCCCACCTCCCCAGCTGTGCTGTGCTGTGATTAGACACAGCCCAAGCCGAACACCCGGTGACTGTCGAAGAGGCTGACAGGACAGAGGTCTGTTTATGTAAACAGTACAGAGCTCTGCCCTGTCAGTGGTGAGGTGCCGATTTCTGTTTCCTGCAAAGAAGGGAATAAAAATCGGCTAATCCCCTAGTTAAAGTACACACACAAATTGTTAGGCATTCACTTAACCCTTTCATCGCCCCTAGATGTTAACCCCTTCCCAACTAGTGTCATTAGTGCAGTGTCAGTGTATATTATTAGCACTGGACACTGTATTAGTGTCACTGGTTTCCACAAAGTGTCAGTTAGTGTCAGATTGATCACTGTACTGTGTCAGTCCTGCTATGAGTCGTTAATCACTGCCATACTATTATAAAATAAATAAATAAAAAATCCAGTATATACTGTATCCCATAGTTTGTAGACATTGGAACATTCATGCAAATCAATCAATATACACTTATTGGGTTTTTTTTTTTTACCAAAAATATACAGCAGAATACATTTTGGCTTAAATTTATTAAGAAATTAGAGTTTTTTTAAAAAAAAATGTCTGTGTTTAATAGCAGAAAGTAAAAAGTATTGGGTTTTTTTTTCAAAATTGTTGGATATTTTTGTTTATAGAGCAAAAAATAAAATCCCCAGTGGTGATAAAATACCACCAAAAGATACAATTTGTGTGAAACAAATTGTATAAATATCATCTGAGTACAGTGTTGTATGACCGCGGAATTGTTAGTTTAAATAATGCAGTGCAGAATAGCAAAAAATGGCCTGGTCAGGAAGGGGGTAAAATCTTCTGGAGAGCAAGTGGTTAAAGTACAATATTTATAGTGAATGTCCAGCCAAAACTTTTTTTTTTTCTTGCTCTTAGAAAAGGATTAGAATCCATGTCATGTTTTTTTGCTAATCAAGCTCCGTTTTTGAGATTTACATTCACTTTCTGTCCTGCCAACATTTTTATAGACAGTGAGAGAAAACAATCTATAGCAAGGGCACAGGCAGTAATACAAATCTCCAATAAATAAAAGGCATCCAAGAGGTGCTGGGACTTTGATGTGAATTTATAAAAAAGTAGGGAGAAGGCAAAGACATTTGAATAGACTAGGCTGCTCACAACAGACAAGGCTACCCTCCAGTGTGTACCCCAGCAGGTCACTATGCAGATACTCCTGACCAGTAATTCTTCTGATCCAGCAATTAGCCTTCCTGCATGAATTCATACACAAAAGCTTTATTATGAGTCCATTCAAGGTTCTCATTCTTACCTGAAACCCTGATGAAGTTCCTTTGATTCCTGAAAAGCATTGGATTTTTTTTAGCATACTACCGATAAACAAAGTTGGACTCTTTCATCTTTTAGTCTAGTGTTCCTTCCATGTACAGTATGCATGTTTTTTTTCTAGCAGTACAAATTCTGACAAACTTTCCTACTTTCCCCTTCTTTCTATATTTATTTTTCCTTCCTATGTTGCTGTTCCCCTTGATTCCTGTCTGGTAAAATGTTGTCAGTAAAGAAGAGCACATATGCCAAGGTTTGATTCATGGGGGATTCCTCATAATCTGCATGAAGTCTGCAACACCTGAACTTAGCTCCAAACCCAATTGAAGGCTGTGGAGGAGGGACTGTGAAACTAAATTCTGGGCATTTGTAAGGCTAACAGGTGAGGCATTGTAAATAAAAAATACATGGGAAGTGTGGCACTGCCATGGAGGACATTTAAAAAGGCAACAAAGATAAACATACAGTAAAGTGGGGAAAGAATCCTCCATTTTGCAAAATCGATAGAAACATTAAATAAAGCAAGAATCTAGGGATAAGTAAATCAGGCAAGGTTTGGTTTGCTGAGCAATCAATAAACCCAACAATTCACAAACTCCAAAATAACACAAAACCCTATTATGATCTGTGAGAGCTGTACTTTCTGACCTTTTCAAAGATTAATCTGCAAGATTTTGTTATAAAGGGCACAAATATCTGGGTACTGCCATTGAGGATATGTACCAATGAAAACAAGTTTTAAAAAATAGCATTCAGCAGGAAGATGGACATTCAATGTAGTTTAAAGGGCAAAATTAAAAATACATAAACTCTTTAAATTACATTCTTTGAGGATGCCTTAATTCTGCATGTGAAGTGAGGCAGGAAGATGATGTAGTCCTTTATATATACAGCATGTTATATATGTTCACAAACAGTGGCTGGGGACCAGTCATTTAGCAGTAGTAGCACTATATCTCCTAAATGACAAATTCTAGCCAGCTTATCGTTGTAAATAACTCAGTCAAAGAACTGTAATTTAGTAGTACTACATTTTTGTACTGCTACTGCTAAATGACAGATCCCTGGTTGGGATCATAGATGGTGCCCAAATATGATCACTATATTTGTTTACAAACAGAAGCTGGCTGATGATCTGTCATTTATGGGAAGAGTAGTGGAAGGGCAGCATGAGTGATTGGTGGGTCATTTTGGCAGGGAAGAAACATTTTTGGGTGGTATAAAACATTTTTGGATGGGGATCATTGTGAATGATGAGGATCTACTGAATTAAGTGAATGACATTGGATTTACATTGGTGATATTAGTTATTTATTTAATACTGCCATTTTTTTAATGATCACAGGTTTGGAGCTACTTTGGTCAGAGAGGAGGATCCAACTATTATCATGAAATGCAGCCAAAAAGTTCTTATACAGCACAAACTGAAAGTGCTGCATTTTGGGCTCCATCTTGAATGATGGCAGTAGATCACATATTTTCCTCTCTCATAAAACTCGACATCTAGAGGCTGGTGTTCTCTTTGCTGTTGACATGTGTAGTGTTGTAATGCCATCATAAATAAAGCTCTCTAAGGTCCCCCAAAACATAGATAATGCCTATGAGACTGACCAGGAATTTAAAATGATTTCCAATTTATTTGAAATCATTCCACTGGAAAGAAAATCTATAAGTGTTGTAGATTTCAGGCAACTGCTAATTTGACCATGACTTGCCAGTCCAGCAAATGCAAGCCAATAGCTAACTGTTTGATGCTAAAAGACGTCTCCAAGAACCCACAAATTTTGTTGCAGGGTGTTCAGGTAAGTAATGCTAGCCATACACTAGTCAAAATTATGGGTTTAAAATGGGTTTTTGAAAAGTGAACATGGTCCTGAGAGGTAAAGATATTGCCATCATGTAATGATCAATTTTCGAACGATAAATCGTTAAATGGACATAAATGAATCAGAATTTTGTTTGTTTTTTGCTTCTGGGTCACATATGCACAGTACCAACAGTTCGCTTTTTGAAGGGGAAGAAACACAATAACCTTTCAATTTACTGTCCATTTGGCAGGATCTATTCAAACTTTTCCTTTGATTTTTAGGTTCAAAAACGTCACTATCGATTTTAGATTTGTGCCCATTGACTAGATAAAAAACAAATGAACTATCCAAATGAAAAATTTTCAAATGATTTTTTTTCTTCTAGTGTATGGACACCATAATGCAACAGTTGGGGTCAAAGTGCATGCATCTAAAATCAGAATGAAATTGCACCAATCCAATCCGTATAAGAGATGTGTTAAGAAAAATCCTTTTTGTTGTCCAAAAAGAATATTAGAGCAAGATTACAGCCATTGAACATAAAAGCAAACACCAGGCCTTCTAGAACATTATAATAAAGACTGATCAATCAAAGATAGAGTTGTTTGGCCATAGTAACTATGGACATGTTTTCCCCAAACCAAAGAGATTTTTTCAGGAGAACCTCATAATAAGCATGAAACATAAAGTGGAAATGTTTTGATTTTGGGTTATTTGCTGCTTCAGGGCCTTGGCGGTTTGCTGTCATCAAGTCAACTATACATTCTGCATTATATAAATGTGCTTGATGAAAATGTGAGCCTATCTGTCCAAAACAATAACAGAGAATATACGAGTGCTAGGTAGTGCAGGAAAAAGCAGCTGGCATAAAGGCAAAACCTCTCAACCTTCATAAAATCTAATATATGTATATATGCAGCGCTAAAAAAATCAAATGACACATATGACGGTTCAACTTCAACTTTTGGACAGATAGATATGATATAAGCGGATATAATTGTGCTGTGAGGCGCTGAAGTCAATGTAAAGCGCAATGAACATCTGCGGACATTATATTGTGCAGGTGGTGAAATAATGTGATACAAATAAGCATATAAGTCCCAAAACTCCATACAGAAGTGATAAACGTGACTCCAGTGATGTTTAAATGAGTGTAGATTGCACTAACCAGATAGCACAATTTTATGCGCATTTGAGTACTTAAACCACTCCTGGTCCCCTGGGTATATAGAGCACGCGTTTCGTGCCCTAGCACATTAAAAAGGGCTCCAAACGCGTCTAGTGCACTAGTACGTTAAAAAAAGTGCTAGTGCACGAAACGCATTTGGGAGGACCCAGGCCGCTCGGGCCACGTGTTAGGCCGGTGGCCATCTTTATTACTGTATCACGCTGTGAGTGCTTTTGTTCTTACTGTTATCTACCTTGCTTGGCAATCTTTTTTTACAATTAAAATACTACACTATCAAGAATTTCTGTTTGGGCTCGTTTGATTGCGAGCCCCCCCTCCCCCCTTAAGGTGGATTCTTATTACTGCTCTGCACCTGCCATTGAGTGAGGTCCCCCTGGTGGTTATCCAAGATACCTGGCACCTGTAGTGTGATCCCCCTGGTGGATGGCTGGGTGATTCCTGATCCCTGGAAGTTGATGAGCCTACAATTACTTGTCTTTCTGCTGGTTGGCCAGTTGATTAGTGGATGTTAATCTCTATATACCCAGAGGACCAGGAGTGATTTAAGTACTCAAATGAGCATAAAACTGCGCTATCTGGTTAGTGCAATCTACACTCATTTAAACATCACTGGAGTCACATTTTTCACTTCTGTATGGAGTTTTGGATTTATATGCTTATTTGTATCACATTATTTCACCACCTGCACAATATAACGTCCGCAGATGTTCATTGCACTTCAATTTAACTTCAGCGCCTCACAGCGCAATTATATCCGCTTATATCATATCTATCTGTCCAAAAGTTGAAGTTGAACCATAAATGGATTATGGACTGCCCTAAAGAAAAGATTTTGCTTGATTTGATTCCCATTGGGATTTTGTAGGCGAATTTTGAAAAGGTCAGTTCATGCAAGGAAAGCCACAAACATCTTTCAACAGGAGGAATGTTGCATGGAGAAGTGGTCAAAAGTTGAACTGAGATTGGTATAGATAGTTAAATATTTTTCACACTGGTGTGCTTTTGCTGTGCTTTTCCAGGGCTGCAAAAAAGCATGAAAACCATTCCCCATTAAAACCTATGTAACTCTTCACATTGCAGATGTGCTACAATTTGAAAAGTCCTGTATGTTGTATCTTTGGTGCAGTTTTTCAAAAGCGCATCAAAAAGACACCTTCCATTGTAAGTCTAGCAGAACACATCAAAAGCTCATCAAAAGCGCATCAGTGTGAAAGGGCCCTTTAACTGCAAAAAAGCAAATCAAAAGCACATCATTGTGAAAGGGACCTTAAACAAAATGCTTACAAAAACTCATTACTGTTAAAGTGGACAATACCTTCTTTTGATGGCATGGGGGTATTTACTTTTTGCACAATAAAGCTTTTTTTTGTTGTTGAACAAATTACTAAAAAGGAAATTTTTCTCTTGCATTCTTATTCAAGTTTATCACCTTTACCTGTATATTAAATTAATGATATAGAAAAAAAAAAAAAGGGGGGAAGGCAGGTAATCCTAAAAGGACTGTCGAGTCTCTGAAATATATATATTTCAGTATTGTAGGGTTCAATATTGAGTTGGTCCACCCTTTGCAGCTATAACAGCTTCAACTCTTCTGGGAAGGCTGTCCACAAGGTTTAGGAGTGTGTCTATGGGAATGTTTGATACCTTTTCCAGAAGTGCATTTGTGAGGTCAGGCACTGATGCCGAACGAGAAAGCATGGCTCTCAGTCTCCACTCTAATTCATCCCAAAGGTGTTCTTTCAGGTATAGGTCAGGGCTCTGTTCAGGCCAGTCATGTTCCCCCACCCCAAACTCACTCATCCATGTCTTCATGGACCTTGCTTTGTGATTTGGTGCGCAGCCATTTTGGAACAGGAAGGGCCATCCCCAAACTGTTCCCACAAAGGTGGGAGCATGGAATTGTCCAAAATGTCTTATACTGGAACTAAGGGGCCAAGCCCAACCCCTGAAAAACAACCCCACACCATAATCCCCCCTCCACCAAACTTTACACTTGGCACAATGCAGTCAGGCAAGTACCGACAAACCCAGACACATCCATCGGATTGCCAGACATAGAAGTGTGATTCGTCACTCCAGAGAATACATCTCTACTGCTCTAGAGTCTAGTGGCGGCGTGCTTTACATCACTGCATCCAACACTTTGCATTGTACTTGGTGATGTAAGGCATGGATGCAGCTGCTCGGTCATGGAAACCCATTCCATTAAGCTCTCTAGGCACTGTTGTTGTGCTAATCTGAAGGCCACACAAAGTTTGGAGTTCTTTAGCTATTGGCTCTGAAGACAGTTGGCGACTGCTGCGCAGTGTGCGCTTCAACATTCCCTGACCCCACTCTGTCATTTTACGTGGCCTACCACTTCATGGCTGAGTTGCAGTTGTTCCCAGTTGTTTCCACTTTGTTATAATAACCCTAACTTTTCACTAACATTCACTTTTTATATATATATATATATATATATATATATATATATATATATATATACAGTTGTGTTCAAAATAATAGCAGTGTGTTGAAAAAAGTGAATAAAGCTGAAAATCCTTCTAATAGCTTTTATTTCCATACACACAAATGCATTGGGAACACTACACATTCTATTCCAAATCAAAACATGAAGAAAAATATATCAAATTTGTGTTATTCCTCTAAATAATTTGAAGAAAAGTGAATATTAGACTGTTCAAAAAAATATCAGTGTTTGTATTCTTCTTTACAAACTCAAACATTCACTATATAAACTGAAAAATGTTTGAAGATTTTGCTTTCATTTGAATCACTTAATTCAACTTCTGGCACCTGTGAACAGGTATTCCAGCCCAGGATGATTGGACTACATTGCACAGTTCTTCCCTATTTCTTCATTTTGCCTCAGAAACTGCATTTTTGATGTCACCCCACAAGTTTTCTATTGGATTAAGATCCGGGGATTGGGCTGGCCACTCCATAACGTCAATCTTGTTGGTCTGGAACCAAGATGTTACACATTTACTGGTGTGTTTGGGGTCGTTGTCTTGTTGGAACACCCATTTCAAGGGCATTTCCTCTTCAGCATAAGGCAGCATGACCTCTTCAAGTATTCTGATGTATTCAAACTGATCCATGATCCCTGGTATGCGATAAATAGGCCCAACACCATAGTATGAGAAACATCCACATATCATGATGCTTGTGCAACCATCCTTCACTGTCTTCACAGTGTACTGTGGCTTGAATTCAGTGTTTGGGGGTCGTCTGACAAACTGTCTCCGGCCACTAGACCCAAAAAGAACAATCTTACTTTCATCAGTCCACAAAATGTTGCACCATTTCTCTTTAGGCCAGTCAATGTGCTCTTTGGCAAATTGTAACCTCTTCAGCGCATGTCTTTTTTTCAACAGTGGGACTTTGTGGGGGCTTCTTGCAGATAGCTTGGCTTCACATAGGCGTCTTCTAATTGTAACAGTACTCATAGGTAACTTTAGACCTTCTTTGATCTTCCTGGAGCTGATTGTTGGCTGAGTCCTTGCCATTTTGCCTATTCCTCTATCCATTCGAATGGTAGTTTTTCGCTTTCTTCCACGTCTTTCAGGTTTTGGTTGCCATTTTAGGCATATGCGATCATTTTAGCTGAGCAGCCTATCATTTTCTGCACTTCTTTATATATTTTCCCCTCTCCAATCAACTTTTTAATCAAGGTACGCTGTTCTTCTGAGCAATGTCTGAAACGACCCATTTTCCTCAGAATTTCAGAGAGAAATGCACTGTACCCAGCATGTACAACATTTGCTGCCTTCCTTCTTTAAATAAGAGCAATAATTGCCACCTGTTTTTCAAAGAATGAATGACCTCAATAATAGAACTCCACACTGCTATTATTTTGAACATGCCCCTTTCAATTAGTGATTCAATTACACAGAAAAAGCAGCATGCATGTCATGACTGTTGGGTCTGTTGGATTTTTATTACTCTACTACACCTGCTAGTAAATTATTTGCCATGTAGAAATATCATTTCTACCAAAAACAGTGATTGATCAGGTTAGTGATGTCTGACTGCTATTATTTTGAACACAACTGTATATATATATATATATATATATATATATATATATATATATAGTGACAGACTTGTGCTCTGATACTGTGTGTTAGAAGGCAAGTGGAGCACAATCTGGCATGAGTGAGTCTGTGAGTGACAGTTTGTGTGGAAACAGATGAAGGGTCTAAATGGACCGAGATAGCAAGGAGCATGGTCAGTGTCTTGTGATAGTGTGCTGCTGATGAACCCCAGCATTGCTAAAACCTTTATGTTTGGAGCTTTCTTCTAAAAAAAAAACAAAAAAAAACAAAACAAAAAACAAACTAGGCAAGACAGCCCTAAATAGAAAAAGAGGTGAGTGGCCTGAAAACCTTAAAGTCCTTGGAAGTGCTACCTTGAGCTAATCTTCCCACAATATACTGTATTATATATTGTGACAAACACATATTTTGTTACAGTGTTAAAATGTTTGTTATAGCACAAATAGCACATAAATTAGTATACAAATGGTCTCTGCGCAGGTGTGGGACTAATTGTCAGGTAGGTACTTTCCCCAGAAAAGGGCAATCAATCTGGCAGCCAGGGCTTCCCTCCTCAGGTGATTTAGCTGTAGGGAGTGTACTCTGGCCTCAAGGACAGGCATTTGATCCAGACTGCCATCTAATAAGAGTGTGGGACTCTGTCTGGTACCGGGAGGCAGTGCTATGAGAGACAGATTGCTTGTGCAGCCCAAGCTGGGCATTTCCATAGGCAGAAGAGTCGTGTTTGTCTGTGGCAGACTGGAGGCCAGAGTGGGCCAAAGTTAGCCAGGAGGCTAAAGTTGTGGTTGAATAAAAATGGGCAGAAAAGCCCTTAAAATCAGATTGGCAAATGGATAGAGTCCTTGAAAGCTCCACTCTTGACATAGAATGATACAATACATATTATTATATATTTTTAGACAACACAAAATTGTGCATCTTGTAAAACTATTTTATGTCAAAATTGTACAGTCTGAAATTGTCATTGTAGTATTCAAGTGATTTCTTTTGTACCACATATTTCTAATTAATTAGTCTCTATAGGGAGATAAAAAAAAGTGAGTATGATCTCCAGCATCTTGGGGCACAGATAGATGACCAGTCTGTATTATGGAAGAATAACTAACTGCTGGAGATGAAAAAGACACACATAACTAAAGATACTGAAATTATTAGCAGCAGTATTTTAGTTAGTCTTTCTTTTATTTTGCCTTCCTTTTTTCCTTTCCAATCCAACAGCTGGTTGTCTAATTCTGTGTATTACTTTCCCTCCTTCCCTTCTCATTCTCTCCTTCAATGTAAATTCTTGTCCATTTTATGTTAATCACTTGGATCAATGAACCAGCAATGATTGTTAGAACTCGATTATTGCACACATGAAATGTAGCTTATGATTCTTTTTTTAATATCTTTTCTTATTGTTCAGTACGTGCAGAGATCACAGTTCTACACAATATGGCTGTGTACTTGTTTGTGAAAAAGAATAAGGATATTTTGAACAGGCTGGCACTGAAATAATCTGACAGGGCTTTATTATTCTGAGCAACACTCTATCAAATGTGGCCCCTATGAACAGAGAGTAATGTTAGAGAATCATCCTGGGGGCTTTTTTTCTGTGTGTGAGTGGTATCCATCTGTCAGCTGTCAGTGCCAGTGAGAGATATACAGAGCTGTCACTTCTCGTCAGCCAGCATTTGTGAGGCCTTTTGCAGCTGCTACACAACACATACTGTCCTTATTGAAGGCCAGCTAGGAATCTTAGCAATGACTGCGTGAGGACGGGAGGAGGGAAAGAGAGATGTCAGAACACTGCAGGAAACAGTTTAGACCTATCAAATACTAATAGAAGATTTCTCTTTTCTTTTTCTATTAGAATACTGCAACGATAACCAGTCTTTGTTATATCCGAAACCTCCTGAAAATAGGCTTTTTGTTTCAAGGTTTGTGTACATGCAGTAAAATTGAATTTATGTATTGCACTAATACAATGCTAGCAATAGAATATTAACATTTTGTAAATGAAACATAAAATTGCACAACCCCCAATTTTATGTGGGCATTTTATGAATCCTAGTATATCTGTTATTTTATAGATATATATTCAAATTTTGGTAGCAATTGTAATTGCAGCATTATGTCTTAAATATGTGTGAATTTATGTTCATCACCTTTCAATCACTTAAAGTGATATTAAAGGCCTTAAAAAAAAATAATAACAACATACGTCTGTGCACTGTGCCGTGGTTTTTCACAGAGCAGACCTGATCCTCCTCTTCTGGAGTCCCCCGCCAGTGCTCCTGGCCCCTCCCTCCTGCTGAATGCCCCCAGAACAAGCAGCTTACTATGGGGGCACCCAAGCAGGCTTGCTCCTGAGCTGCTGCTCTGCGTGTCCATTCACACACAGAGCATGGCTCAGTCCTGCCCCCGCTCTCTCCCACTGCTTTCTCAGCCAATGAGGAGGGAGAGTCCCAGGAGAGCCACTGCTCTTGTGCATATCGCTGGATCCAGAGGAAACTCAGGTAAGTATTAGAGGGGGCTGGAGGGGGGAAGACTGCTCAACACATAAAGTTTTTTACCTTCATGCATAGAATGCATGAAGGTAAAATACTTAAGCCTTTACAGCCACTTTAAGGTGTACTTTTAGCCAAAACATACCTTTTTATTTTGGATAGAGAAGGGAACATTTTCAGGTTTTAATTGCTGGCTGTGTTCCCCTCTGGAAAGATTTACTTTCTGTATTTTTCCCCTGTAATCCTTGTCATCAGGAGTAAAAATGATGGGAAGTCAAAAATATTACAATTGTCGCCAAAACAGGTTAGGAACAGTGCTAGATTACCAAATAACATTGTAGGCACTGGTCTATGGGCTCCATGTCATTTAAGGACCCCGTGACAATCAAAATATTATTGATTTGATCTTGAAAGAAATTTACAATGAAGCTTTATTAAACTATTTACAAAAGATAGAAAAAATGAATCAACTAAAAAAAAAAACTTAACTTTTAAGACTCTGTAGAGAAAATATTGTATTAATATAATGTATCCAATAACAACTTAAAGTACATAAACCATAGGCATACATTACATTTTGCCTCTTAAAGCTTGTCTTCTTTCAGCTGTAGTTAGTAAAAAAAATGTGGTGCAACCTACGTACATGTATTGTACAGCAGTGATGATCAGCTTTATCTAGCAGCTGACATGCACAAAACTTAGTTCAATATTATCCCACTAGAGCACACACATAAGAAACCCCTGTGAGAGAGGCGCTAAGATTTCAACTGGCTAGGGACCTCCACAGAGTTTAATCTGGCATTGGTTAGGAGAAATGGGGCTCCTGTTTTAGAAGGGATTTCCACTGGTTTTCACTTAGTTCCCTTTTGTATCTTGGAGAAGGGAAGGAAAATCTCCCCAATAGATACAAACAAACAAAAAAAAAGGTTCAAAGCATTACCTACACTATGAAAAAATGTTTAGCTATGTGTAGCGCTACCCCCGTAGGAACTGCTGGATAATACTTGTCCTCTGGTGCTGCTTTGACCTTGCAAACTCCTCAACCCTTCTGATATTCTAGGTTCAGACATGGTTAGACCAACAATGTTCACATAGCTAGTTACCAATAATACCCAGCACAGAGTAAAAAGGGCAATGGACACAATACTTCAATAACCTCACTTCTATTGAATACCTCAAGGATGGCTCAAGTTACCATGGGGGTTACAAGCTATTTACAGCAATGTACACAATTTGAAGGACTAAGCAATGTTAACACAAGGTGCATATCAATGCCTAAATAATGTCAGCAGACTGTGAACAACCACTATGCATCAATGGCGTAGTTTATGACTTTTAAGAGAGCAACATTGGTTGTGGGTGAGAGGCTTAAGAAAACCGCCAGCTCCCTTGTGGCTGCTTGTGCAACACAATAGGACCACGTAAATATCTGTTTTATGGATATTTTTTATAAAGTTGGGACACTCCTTTAATAAGCAATGAGTATTTGTGGATATGGAATAGAGTCAATACAGCGATTGGAGATAGCATCGTCTGCTAGCACATTGGGGCCCTTTAAAGGTGAAAATTAATGAAGAATGACAGGGTCAGATCTGCAGACAGAGCTAGGGAAGTAGCAAAGCAAGGATTCCTCAATTGATTTGGAAAAACAGGTGTGTGCTAGCAGTGTCTTTATAAAACTGGGTAAACAGAAAGGTGAGCAACTGCCCTCTCAATTGTGGTACAGTTGTAGTCTCCGGCTCTTCAGAATGAGCTGAGTAGTTCTTTATAACTTTGCCAGAGAAGCAGCCACTATGACAGCCACAATGGATGATGCTGAGAAGAGCTGTGAGGATTGCTGGATAGTAGAGAGCAGCTGTGAACACTCAGTGTGGCATTATGGGGTGCAGCTGTGCAGATGAGTAAGCTGTGTGTCACTTCCTCCAGTTGGGCTGCTAAGTCTGGATGCAGCTGGATGCAGAAAAGCAGCCTCCAACCATCTTCTTTAATGTCCCTGGGCCTAGCCCACCAGAAGCAATCATATATATAGGTTCATCCATAACCCCCTGCTGGATCAGATCTTAAGAATTTGTAACTCAGAAGGGGCTTTAAAATACAGTGAGAGTTGACTGCAGGACTACAGGTTCCAAGGTCCTCTGCTTTGTCCAGGAAGAACAGTACCCCTCCTCTATAAGCAGGAAATTATGTAACAGTCTGGACCACAGGCATTAGGAGGGAACTAGCTAGTCTATGGTGCTGTTAGATAATGCCCTCACAATTCCCTTTTTGCAGTAGCCAGCACCTTGCTACATACAGTATGGATATACTTTAATATAGTAGTGTTCAATATTCATTATGGTTTCTATATGTTAATCTCTTTCAGGGTTGCTGTATTTAGTGAGTTTGTGCTGAGACTGGTGTAAAGCTGGCTAAACACTAGTAAATCTTTTAATTAACATTTGCACACATAATTGTATAAACATTCATCAATAATTCTTTGCACTGTCAATAACTAGACAAATGTTGTTCAAAAGTACTTCAAAGTTTTGGGTTTTTTTTAACATTCCATTTTGGAATGAATGCAATTTCCCAAATAAAAACAATACAATGCTAACAATTTTCCATCCCGGTCTTTCAAATTTTATTTTCACGTTGGTTAAAAATGAACAATGATTTGACCACACTATTAATTTTTAATTAAAAGAACATTCTGTAAATTTTAAAAAAATTTCTACTAGTGAGTGGCCAGTTTTAATAACCAGCCAATAAAACATATTGTTTACTGTTTTTTGCAGCTGTATATCTGATTGACTGGACCTATCACTAATCAATAGTAAGTTGCACAAATAACGAGGACAGCCTTTTTTTTAATTCTCACCTTTATGAAATACTTGACAACATTACTGAACTGAATGCTGCTCATTATGGCCTCTTTGTTGGAGTGGAAAATATAAAATATCTGAAAGGATAAAGATGTTTGTTTCTATAATGTCCCTGTTTTGGGCCACAAAATACACCTGTCTTGCCTTGCCGTGCATACCAAATACTTTATACAGAGTTCTGTTTTTCTCTGATATTTGAGTTTGGGATGTGCACCAGTAGGTTAAAGCACTTGGAAATGCTGATGGAATTTTTCTCTATTTACACTCATCAGCTGTAACATTATGACCACTCATCATAACCTGTTGAGTCATGGACTCAACTAGACCTCTGAAGGAATGATGTGGTATTTGGCACCAAGCCATCAGTAGTAGATCCTTTATGAACTAAAATTTGTTCGATTGGACTGAGATCTTCAGCATTTGGAGGCAATTTGTTGTGTTCCTCAAACTGTTCTTGAATTCATCAGACCAGACCACCTTCTTCTATTGCTCCGTGGTCCAATTCTAATGCTCACGTACCTATTGTAGGTGCATTTGCCTGTGGCATTAGGTCATCATAGGCACCCTGACCAGTCAGTGGCTATGAAGCCCGATTTGCAACAAGCTGTGATAGACTGTTTTTTCTGACATCTTTTTTATAGGAACACACATTAACTATTTCAGTGATTTAAGCTGAAGTAACTCTTCTATTGGACCAGAATACACTAGCCAGCCTTCGCACCCCAAGCCTTGGTCAAACTTGACCCTGCCACCTATTCACCAGTTTTCCTTCCTTGTACCACTTTTAGTAGGTCCTGACCACTGCAGACTGGGATCATTCCACAAGAAATGTGGTTTTGGAGTCCGTTCTACCCAGTTGTCTAGCCATTTCAATCTGGCCATTGTCAAAGTTGCTCAAATCCTTATGCTCACCCATTTTTTTCTGCTTTCAACACATCAATTTCAGAGACAACATGTTCACTCGCTGTTTAATATATCCTACCCACTTTTAGATGCCATTGTAACAAAATAATCAATGTTACTTTACATGTCGGTGGTCACAATGTTATGGCTGATCGGTGTATAGATAATACTGCCTCCAACATCATGTCACCTACACACAAGATCACATGGTGATCTGACCAGTAAATCTGTTCTTTTCCAGCTGATCAAGCTGTCCTGATAATATATAAGTTAAGAATGTTAAGACAAACCATTTACCACTGACAGGGGTGCTTACAATGATCAGCTTTTATTTAGTCATGTAATACCTTTAACCAAAAAGAACAAAAAAACATTGCTGCAACTGCTTGTGTGAGCTAGCGTTTGGCTTCAGTTTTTTAGCATATCTAATTCTAATCCCCCCCAGACTGACAATGCTGCTGTCCAAAGGTTCCCTTGTGCTCCTTCATCCAGAATAGGGGCACTGTAATTCAGGAAGTGTGTTACCGGCCAGATCACCAGGTGAAAATAGCCTATAGACTTAAGCCTAGAAAAAGAAAAATAATGTAGCCACCACCACCATTCTAATGATTGGCAAGATGCAATATATTACATTTTTGGTTTTGGATTTAATACTGCTTTTATAGTTCATTGTACTTTCATTGAAATCAATATGCATAGTAGTTTGTACAAACGATTATTACTTTAAAGTATCCCACCATTCCTTGCCAGAAAGTCTCAACAAGCTTAGTAAATGAGATCCATGTTGTACCTGCATACCTTGCCAACATGCATGTACAGATCAGGAATATCAAACTATTTTTCATATTTACAATTTCTGCTTTTTTAAATTTTAACTTCTGTGATTTGATTTACTAACAAATACGAAAAATATGGAGCCAGGGCTCATATTATAAGCACAGAGCTGTGTTTTACAATTGTGCTTTCTGAGACAAGCGCAGTACTTTTAAAATCATAAATTAATTAAGGTTAAAGTTCTTGATTTATCCTAGCTTTTAATCTCTTTGCTGCTTCCAAAGTATTAAAGTGAGTGGATCAGCATTACATCCATGCAGAGAGCATTTTCAGAGGCAGAGGTGACCATCCTCAGCCTCCAATTTTTTCTCATGAAAGGTTTACCTTAGGTTATAAATTAAACATTGCACTTATAATCAATGCCCTGTAATTTTTTTAACCACTTGCCAACCAAGACAGAAGACGGCTACATCGCTGTTATCCAATTCTGGGAGGGCATCCATGGACATCCTCCTAGAACCCTGTCCTCTGAGCACCCTCGGGGCCCATAAGTGCACATCAGTACAGCCTCATCAGTGCATATCAGTGCAGCCTCATCAGTGGCCATCAGCGCAGCTTCATCAGTGCCCATCAGTGCAGCCTCATCAGTGTCTATCAGTGCAGCCTCATCAGCACACATCAAAAAAGAATAAAAATTACTTATTTGTGAAGTTTTATAACAAAATCAAATGTTTTGTCTTTTTTAACCACTTGCCTACAGGATGCTTTTACCCCCTTCCTGCCCAGACCAATTTTCAGCTTTCAGCGCTCTCATACTGTGAATGACAATTGCGCAGTCACACAACACTGTACCCAAACTTTTTATATTTTTTGAGACAAATAGAGCTTTCTTTTGATGGTATTTAATCACCACTGGGGTTTTTTATTTTTTGCTAAACGAACAAAAAAAGACCAAAAATTTTGAAAAAAAAAGTATTTCTTAGTTTCTGTTATAAAGATTTGTAAATAAGTAATTTTTCTCCTTCACTGATGGGCACTGATAGGCTGTACTGATGGGCACTGATGAGGAGTCACTGATGAACACTGATAGGTTGCACTGATATGTGGCACTGATGAGGCTGCACTGATAGACAGCATTGATGGGCACTGTTAGGCGGCACTGATGGGCACTGTTATGTGGCACTGATGGGCACTGATAGGCATTGATAGGTGGCACTGATGGGCACTATTAGGAAGCACTGATGGGCACTGTTAGGCAGCACTGATGGGCAGCACTGATGGGCGGCACTGATGGGCACTGATAGGCAGCACTGATGGTCACTAATTCAACTGATGGGCACTGGTTCAACTGATGGGCATTGATTGCCAGCACATATGGGCACTGATGGGCACTGATTACCAGCACGCATGGGCACTACTGGCCACACTGATGAGGCTACACTGATCACCAGGATACTGATGATCAGTGCTCTGATGATCAGTGTAGATGCCCCCCTTTGAAATGCCGGTTACTGGCTCTCCTCTCCCCATGTCAGCATGAGGAGAGGACTGCCGATAACCAGAATTTCATATTTACCCTGTGATCAGCTGTGATTGGACACAGCTGGCCACATGTTAAAAGTGGCTGTGATTGGCACATTCCTTAGTCATGTGATAAGCTGTGTCCGAAGGGCACAGTGATCATAGATCGTGCATAGTGCATGCCTCTGGGGGGGGTGTGGCTCTGGGAGGACATCTATGGACGCCCTCCCAGAACTAGCTGACCACGCTGTGGCCATCTTTTGGCTATAGTGCGGTCGGGAACTGGTTAATTTGTTTAGCAAACAATTAAAAAATACCCAGTGGTGACTAAATACCACCAAAAGAAAGTTCAATTTGTGTGAAAAAAATGATAAAAATGTCATATCGGTACAGTGTTGTATGACTGCGCAATTGTCATTCAAAGTGCGTCAGCGCTGAAAGCTGAAAATTGGCCTGAGCAGGAAGGGGGGAAAGAGCCCAGTATTTACGTGGTTAAGAGCTGGCAACTATAAAAATGTTTTACTATCAGCAAAAAAAAAAAAAAATTCCCATTTATGATGTGTTTGAATATTTAAATCTACTGTTTCCAAAATTAAAAACAATTAAGGAAACCAGAGCACAGATTATACAAACATATCAGTATACCAAATTATTTGTCATCAAATGAGGCACAAAAAATGTAAAGTAAGAGTAAATATAAAGCTATGATTACATCAATAATTATTGATGTAAATAATAATAACATAAGATGATCTGTAATTATTGTAGAATGCCTCCCTTTACATATTGCTATTTACAGTACCTTCAAATAAGTCAGGCATTCCAAATGTGATCAACACTGGCAAGCAAGTTACTGATACTACAATGTTATTGTTGCTCAGCCCATAGAACCCTGGTGTGAATCCCTCCTTCATTTATATACATGAAAACTGATGTGGAAAAATCACCCACATAGAAGTATTAAATATATAAAGAATGATGAGATTAAAGATTGTTTGGTATGTGAACTGTCTATAGCAAAGAATTTTAAGTTACTATCCCTCAAAAATTGCCAGCGTATTTTTCTCAGCTCCTGTGCTTTATGTAAAAACTATAAGAAGTGGCAGCATGATGCATAGCGGGTCTGCATCTATCTAACATTGTAATAAGGCACCTGACAACTTCCCCAAACGAGATCCCCCAAAGAATAGGGATGGAGTTGGTTACGTTGTACATTATAGATATGTATCATAATATAAGAAGCTGTAAATAATCTGTGTCCAAGGAAATAAGTCAATGGGGAATCTGTATAACCATCTACCTGTCGGCATTTGCCTGATTTAGGTGATAACTGAAGCTTCACTTTTCTGCTGCTCGCATTTTTACACACAAATATTTTCAAAATTACAAACTGGAAAGTTCAGAAAGTGCATGTAGTTGGTGGTAGGTTAAGGAGAGTTTTCAGGAAGATACTGAGTGCCATATTTCATAAAGTACAAGGCTTTCTGCAGGAAAGACATGGTTCAATTAACTGAAACCATTGAATGCTTTTGTAACATTTAATTTAATCAATTTAAACTTGTCATGAAATAGAACTTTTACCGAAATAAAGGTAAAAATCCAATTCTGTAATGTCACTTCATCTATTATAAAATGAAGCCACAACTTATATCCACTCAAAAATAGAAAGTGATTTAGTCCATTAGCATTTTCCCAAACTTAAATATCAGTTTTGTCAAATGGAAAAATAATACTATTTGTGAAAGGCAAGGTAAAATACCAGTTCTGGGTGGTAGTAATGAGGTGAACATACCTAAGTTCAGTTTGGAATGGATTTGAAGAACATTACTGAAATTTGTGTGCCAAATTCAAACTCCATTGCAGTCAATAGGAGCCAAATGTTAAAAAAACATTAATGACTGTTTTATAGGCTAATAGGCAAGAGATTGTCAAATAAAAAACATGGGGGGCTGGATACTGCCTTGGGGAACATGTACCAAAACAAAAAAAAGCTTAGAATTTATTTGCGGTGGGGAGAAGCAATTTAATAATGCTTAAAGTGCAGCATTAAACATTACAAATTACTTTATATAGCCTGCCAGGGGATGCCATGAACCTGCCTGTGAAGTGGTGAAAAAAATGCCATTTAAATTGCTGGAAAAAGTAACTACTTGCCACCACTCACAGTAAATGTACAGCTGTAGGCTCAGAAACATACGTTGCTGGCTTGCTTCCGAGTTTGGGCCATACATGCACATGCCCCCACTGACCCATGCTGTGATTGGACACAGCACAAATTTATTAACAGGTTTCAGCCAATAAAATCTGCTTATCAGCTGTGTCCAATCACAGCACAGAGTTCTGTGTTTACAAACGCAGAATTCTATGTAAACAGAACGGCGATCTGGCTGTTTCTTCTACCTGAAAAGCAGGGAGAAAAAAATCCAAATCTCTGAGTAAAAGCAGCACACATTACACACATTAAATTTGCTAGGCAAACAGTTAATCCCTGGATTGCCCCTAGATGATAACCCCTTCCCAGCCAGTGTAATGAGTACATTGTACAGTATTACACCTGATCACTGTATTAGTGTCATTAGTGACGTCAGTGTTAATAAGTTAATGTCCCTCCCAGTCAGTGTCTGTTAAAGCCAGAATGCCCTCCACGCTTATCGCAGTCCCACTATAAGCTGCTGATCACCACCATTACCAGTACAGTTTCTACAGCTGCATAAATTCCAGTATATACAGTATACAATTGTTTGCAGACACTAAAGTCACATCACAAATAAGGGTCTGGGGGCAAGGGGCTCCCATACCAGACCTGTGGGTTTTAAGGGGGTATGCCACACAAAAAAAAAACAAGAAAAAAAAGTGTTGGGTCCCCTCAAAATCTACACCAGACCCTAACCTGAGAATGCCGTCCAGCTGGCAAGGAAAGAGGTGGACAAGCATGTAATCCTCCCAAACCATACCAGGCCATATGCCATTGATGCCCTTGACCATACTGTATATGCAACTAGAAGATGTCACACAGTACATGAAGATACCAAACAAAAATGTAATTTGCTGCTGTGTCCCTAAAGGGCCCCCCTCGCATAGGTCTTAAAATAAATACAAAACAAGTTATATTAGAGGGTGCTTGCACTGACCTGGAATAGTTTAACGTTAGAATGAATCTGTGCACAATGCACTTAAAGGATCATATTCCTCTTAAATATCTATGACATATCATACCAAAAATAAATAATAAGGCTAATTTCAAATGTGCATGCTGGCAGCAGTACAGATGTTACCAGTGAAACAGCAAACAAAATTCTCAAATGCTAAGAAAAGCCCTGTAAAATAAAAAGACAATAGTTGTAAATTTTTTTATGTTGCACGATATTTGCGCAACTTTATATTTGCGCTGTTTATCAAATGCATATTCTCAAGAAAAACTATAATAAAATAAATTTTATTGCAAACACACATGCTGAGTGTTATAATTGCATGTGCCCTTGATATTACAAAACACTATGGTACCCAAAAATCTCCATAGCTTTACTTCTCAAAGCTTTTAGCTTTACTTCTCATCAGTTGAGAGTTAACTGTGAACTAAGGTGCTAGAATTATTGCTCTAATGCCGATATTCATGTCAATACCTCACATGCGTGGGGCGATCGTGGTTTACATGCCATATGTACACTGTACACATATTTACATTTGTGGGTGTGTACAATGCAAACCCCCATGCCATATCATTGTAGAGGTGGTAGGTACTCTGTATGGAGACATTGGGGGACTATTAGACCCCAATGTCTCCCCTGCCCTCCAAAGCATCTAACCAAGCACAGATCATGCTTGGTTAGCGGCTTCTTTGATTGTATTAGCAAGGAAATTATAGCTCTGAAACCACAGATCACAAAAGCATTGTTCCTTCCAGCTTAACTCACTGAAGAGGAGATTGAGGAATGGATGTCCCTTGGTCTCCTCCCACTCGCGATCCTGAAGCTCTCCAATGGATATCTGGGCTCCTGGGAAGAGAGGAGAGCCTGGTAACCATGAAGAGGGGTTATGATGGGTGAGGGGGGGTGCACAGCCCACAACTTTAATTTACAGCCAGTAGCCATCTGAAGAAACAATGGACACAAGCTTAGAGTTGCCTTGAGCTTGTGTTTATCCCTTCACTCTATGGGTGTATTACTTACATCCAAAGAGTTGAAGTAGTTAAGTTATGTGAATGAGTTAAATGAGGTGAAGTCTTGCTGACTTCCATTAACCAATCATTTGCAGGTAAAAATAATGTTTATTTTATTTTCTTGCATGTGATTGGGTATTCTTTGCAAAGTGTTTTTGCCACATTCGCTAAGCTAAGAGAAAATGCCCTGGCAAGGTGAACTTCCTATGAAAAGAGAATAGCCTATTTACCTTTAGTAACTCAACCTCCTGAAGTCTAAGGGGTACTTATGTGTCTATTTGTAAAAAGAAATGTGTGAATGCCTCAGCATTATCACAATGGCTGCTAATAATATCTGTAATATGTCTAATGTGTGTATAGACTATGTTCATCATATTAGGCAAAGGACATACCTACTGGAGACCCTTCAGTGGCAGATAGAAGCCATTTTAGAAAAAGTGTCCACTGCCCGGTTTGGAGCCATTGGGCAGAATGAGGTATGAGATGAAAATCATGAGAACATGGATAGCACAGTATTGGCAATGGGAAGAATAAACCATGGGGAGGTCTGTAGAGGGTACTTTCTCCAGATGAATGGGAATAGGACAGATAAATGGCAGTAGAATGCTCTGGTAATTTTCTCTACATAGCAAAGTCAGGAAAGCATAACCAAGCAGGCACCTGCTCTATATAGATGGTTGGGGATGAGCCAAGTGCCCTGAATTTGGTTTGAGCAATGTTCAGCAAACTTTAAAACAGTTGGAATGCTGAACCTGAACTCCACTGAAGTCAGTGGGAGCTGAATGTGTCAAATGTCCATTTTCTGGACCAATAAAAAAGAGAGACAAACAGCAAGAACAAAATGCCAGAGAGGATTCCCAAACAGTGTAGTAATTAGGATTACAGAACAAGTACTGAAACTCTGACATGGCAGAATGTCTACTTGCAACCTAGTAGTATCAATAAAACTATAGGCTGGCAGTTGTCTCACAAGGCAGCTTCTTAATTAAGAATTGGAGGACCAACAGTCTCTGAAATAACATAGGAAGGGCAGAAACATGGCATTTTGATAATGTTGCTGAGAACCCAACCCTGGTCCCGATTCATCCATTTTCTCACATGCCAACATAGTTGTTTTTACTTTCAATATTTATGTTTTTTATGTATTTTTTTCTTTAATTTAGATATATAGATTGGTTAGATTTGTTCTACCTTGTGTATGGTCAAATTTTTCAAAGAGCATGCTGACTGTAACCAAACCTGGTGGCTTGATCCAATCCTTGAGAATATTAACATAAGTCAAACCTTTCTCACATGAAACTGGACGTGATTAGTGACTATTTATGAATCTAATGGGCATTTGTTCAACTGGTTTCCTAAAATAATATTACCTCCCCTGTAACACCTGAATACTGCAGTACAGTCACGTTAGAATCACAGCAACATTTAACTATAGATAAATAAAACACAAAATCGAAAGACAATTGTTACAGCTTCACTTGGGCGTAATAGAATACCTGCAGCTGGAAAATGTTTCTATAAAACATCAAAAACAAAAAAAGGATGCTGCATACAGTAGTGTACTGCAGAGTGAAAACATATATCAGTAGTGAGTCCGAGAAATCTGCCTGAAATTATGTGCCAAGCAGTGTGAAATGAATTACACCTCATAAGAGACTATACAGACAATAAACTGTAAAAACCATTATACCTGGGTTAAATGCCACTCAAATCATGCTTATTACGAAAAGAAAATGAAGGAAGAATCAGCTTTCATATGCATTCGAAACTCAGCTGCAGTGGCCTGAAGATGACCTGCCACTTGCTTTTTTTTCTTCCTTAAAATTATCTCTGTACGCGCTCTGCTTGTTTTGGAAATGCTCTAAATAAAAATAATGGACTGTCTTTTAATAAGTCTCATTGTGAAGATCCCACACATCAAACAACGTAGCGCAGCTTGGAGGCAAACGACGGGCATGTGTGATCTAGCTGGAAGAGAGACAAATGGTGATGGGAGCAACTCCATCTAGGGACTGCTGACAAGAAAATGGCATTTGCAAACTGACACATCTGTCAGGGTGGAGGATATTGGCACCTGTCACGCAATTTCAGTCATGAGTTTTAATAAAGCTGCTTTCCCTTAGGTAAAATTGGGACTTGACTGTAATGTTAGCTGTGAGCACGTCTTGTCTCCCCCTCTTTTGAGCCTTTCTGTATGTGGATGCTTTTCAGATGAATCTTAAAGCAGACATAATGATGTTTACTACTATAGTTTCTACATTTTTTTGCAACATAAAAATATGTGTTGTGTTATTTTTCTCTTCTTTATTCAAATCTCTAATAAACTACCTATGCATACTATGTTTCCTCTTATGACTTTATTTCTACTGAGGCTGTTTTAAGTAAATTTAGCCTCAGGAAACATGCGTGGAATAAAAACTAGGCTGCGATTTGTTGGGTGTCAGTCAATGAATCAGTTACACTTTAATTACCAGGCATGTGATGGTAGATAGTGACAGCCATCTGATTTCATAGGTATCATTCTATTTTTCTTTTCTTAGCATTAGCTATTTAAAGAGAGAAATTACAGAAAGTGTAAATGTACATGTTGATGACAGTAGAAAGGCTAAAGGCCAGTAAAAGTGCCCTAGAGGGCAGATGACTTCCATATTCACCAATCTAGTGTAATAATTGGCAAGCATGTTGTCATTCTGGTTAAAATGCTTTGTTTATCTAATTATTTATTTATTTTATGTACAGTACATCAACGCCTTTTAAAGTGCTTTGCACAATACAGCCATCATTTACAGAGTGACAGGACAAGGATCATTAGCACACATGAAAATATTTTAAACTTGTCCCCCCCATCTTTCCCAATTCACAACATGCATACTGTATATATTAGGGGCGTTTAAGTCATACCAGGACTTTTAATTTTACAGGTATAAAAAGGATGTTAATGTGGAGGTACTACATGTAGTAGTAAGTGGCAAGTGTGTCCTATTACTAATAGGTGGTGCACATGTCGCAGAGACCATTAATCAAGATGGCAGACAACAATGTTGGTGCGTGCATGGAACAGCGTGTGGTGATGAATTTTCTTGTGAATGAAGGTGTAAAACTTGCAGATATCTGCAAAAGACTTCGAGCACAGTACAGTTACAGCCACAGTAAGACCTTTTAATGGTGTAAACATTTCAAAGATGGCCGTACATCCATCATTAATGATCCCAGCCGTGGTGGTTCCCAGTCACAGCAGTCATTCCTGTGAATATTCAGTGCGTGGAACGCCTGATCCTGGTTAATCAATGCATAACCTGTCATGAAATTGCACAAGAGACTACATTTTCTGTAGGAACGGTGAACACACTGATGACGATGTGAAACCGCTTGTTCAAGGATGGTTCAGGTGTACTGACAAATCTTTATATACCAAAGCTTTCCAGGCATTAGTTAAACACTGGGATAAGTGTATAAATGTAACAGGGGAGTATGCGAAAAAATAAATGCAGTTTTCCAGCTTGACTTGAATGCCCCTAGTATAATTGCTTGCTAACTTTTTTGCAGAAAAAAAATACATTTACTATTTTTTTTTGCTACAGGAAAATGTGCAGTATTGCATCCACAATCATTGGATCTCAGATGCAATGTCAGGCTCCTGCAGACAAGTCCCCAAGGTTTCTTGCCTGTCAGGGCTTTCTGTTTGAGAGCTGGAGGAAGTGTCAATGGACTACAAGGGAGTTCATACAAATAGAGCTTTCTTGGTATTTGATCACCACTGGGTTTTTAAAATCTTTTTTATTATAATAAAATTTTTTTAAAGATCTACGTTTTTCATAAAATTAGGCCAAAATGTATTCTACTACATGTTTTTTGTAAAAATAAAACAAATCCCAATAGGTGTATATTAATAGTTTTGTGCGAAAGTTATAGCATCTATAAACTATGGTATACAGTATATACTGACATTTACGCAACTATGGCACTATAATGGTAATGGCGGTGGTCAGCGACTTATAGTGGGACTGTGATAATGTGGTGGGAAATCTGGTGCTAGCTGATGCTGACTGGGAGGTAATTGACTAACTGACACTGATTTCAATAGTGAAATTAATACAGTGATCAGTGCTAATACTGTACACTGTCACTGTACTAATAACATGGGCTGGGAAGGGGTTAACATCTAGGGGTATTTGTGGGCCTAACAATGTGTAATGTGTGTAATATGTTCTGCTTTTACTTTACTATATGGCTGTTTGTTCTCCTTGCTTGGCATGGAGAAAAACCAGCCAGATCGCTGTTCCTTGTACACAGAGTTCTGTATTTTGTAAACACAGAACTCTATGTGTGATTGGACACAGCAGATCAACTGACTTCAGCCAAAATCGTTGGCTAAAATCAGCTGAAAAGCTCCTGCTGTGTCCAATCACATCACGGGTAGGTAGAGCCTATATATACATGACTGTGCCTGCACCTGATGCCCCAATGCATTAAATGTACTGTGGCGGGGCAGTAAGTGGTTAAAACCTGCAAGCCATCTGCTGCAGTGGAAGATGTGACTTGTAGTTTCATCACTCACAGATTATTGCTGTGAATGAATGATGTGGCTGTGAGGATGGAATCCCACACAGTTGCACCAATTTTGAATATGACAGTAGGTGCTGGGGAGAAGAGTCCCCATCTGGTATCCCAGAAGGGGAGGATCGAGGGGTGCAGGGAAGATGCTGGAACATGTTACATGTTACAGTCTAATTATGGATGTAACATGCTCCAAAAGTAAATTTAGCCTTTAAGCCTGAGTAGAAGGGCGCAAAGAGGGTTGGACCTGCATCCTATGCTTCTGCAGCAATTTACAGCTAATAGTCAATAGCTAATGTGCTTTCTTTAGGTCCATAAATGAAGCAGGTGATGGATATACATGAAGTTATCCATTATAATCTGTTAATGACCATGTCAGATGTAGCCCCTAGCAGGTACCTGTAACAGTGTTTAAGAACATTGCAACTGGGACTTCTTTTTAGTGGAAGCTAATTAATTTATGATAGTCATGTTTTTAGCTTGTGGTAGACACCAGGGAAACACACACAAACATAAAAAGACCAGGAGAAAAACTCTGACAGTGTTCCTCAAGCAAAATAAACATAGTACATTGCTGCTGAGAGGCCAAAGTGGCAAAGCGTTTGTTCTGTTCTTCTTATAAGTTCACAAGATTGTTTTGTATTTTTGATTGCATTACAGCTCTTGGTAATAAAACCACCCAATAACTTGCAGGATCTCTAAAGTAAGTAGGTTCTGGTTGAATAGGCAAGAATTGCTATGGGGACTTGAGATTGATGATAATAACGCCTTTGCTGATGACTTTACCAGCAATCAGGAACCATGATAATTAACAAGAATACAGAACAGAGAACACTGTATGCAAATTCCAGGAAAAAAACACAACACAATGTTAAAACTGCAGACCTAAGGGCACAGAGCTGCATGATTGGAATGACCTGCAAGCTTTATATACAGTATTCTTTGGAGACTTTAATGATACAATTTCCATGCAACAACTTGTAGCCCTAAAATCTCCCACCAGACCAGAATAATGGTGACTTATCCCCACATAATAAGAAATTCATCTAGGGAACATGACACATTCATGAGGCTTTGTACAAGCAGCTGTTGGGTGGAACTTGCAAATTTCATTGGCATTTTTTGACACTAAAGTCTGTGGAAGATATAGGACAAGCATTTTAGACATGTGCTTAAAATTGAGAATTTGGGGTGGAGTTTTAATTGATAATGATCATTTCTGTCCCCAGCAGATAAAAACAAATATAAGGGTTTGTAGCTAGTGGGCTGGTCAATTTAGTTTAAGATCCTGGTACTAAAAATCCAGCAGTAGATAGCAGTGTTTGACATCTCATGGGCACTAATGCCTGAAGTACTGTATATTCAATAAGCTTTGTGAGTTAGCAGCTCTTATGTCTAGGGATAATTTGAATTTTGTAGTGATTATGGAGACATGGCTCAGGGATTCAAATGACTGAGAAATAACTATACCAAGGTACACACTATAGATGAAGCACAAAGTAGGAAAGAGGTTGTCATTCATATAAAACATAGAATAAGGCTAATGCTTATTCAAACAACAATTTAACAACTTGAAACCTTTTGACTTTGCCTCTAAACCGGAGAGAGATATTTCCTTAGACATGGCTTCAAACTAGTAGGAGGAAAGTTCAAAACTAATCTTAGAAAGGATTATTTTACCAAAAATGTTGTTGATGCTTGGAATAGACTTCCATCAGAGGTAATGAGTCACTCAACAGTCAGTGGATTCAAACATGCTTGGGAAAAACATAGATCAATACACAGACAAAAAAGTAAAAAAAAAAATTAACTTTCCAGGATTCACACAAAACCAAAATATTGTTTTTGGATACGCATTCATTTTCAAGTCAAGGACAAGACTGGAACCATGTAAGCCACATGGCCAAATATGTGACCAAACACAACCTTTAGTGTAGGCCAGGGGTCAGAAATAGGCAAGATGATCTTTTGTGGAATGGTGCTTTGTGATACACATTGAACGTTACATACGTATGCTCCATCATAGCATAGAGAAATAACAATATAACGTGCAGGCAAAATGTTGACAATATTACTAATTCAGATGTATGTGTCAAATTATATCTACTAAGGGCAACACCTACTTAATTCCAGAAAAAGATAATATCATATTGATAATTAACATTATAGATATGCAATCATTGTAACTTAAAGCAAAAGGGCCATAAAATATAACATATTTAGCTGAAAATTATGTAGGAAAGTACAGCCTTCTTTTAACTGGAGAACAGCTGTAGTCTCATTTAATTTCAATTCTTAAACTGCTAAGGGCAGAAAGCAAAAAAGCAAAAAGACCACAAAAAAAACCAGTGTCTAAATTAGACAGAGCTGTTAATTTTCAAAAAATGTTGTCTCCCGAATCCTGTAATTCATCAATATATGGTTGTTGGAACCACTTTGTCTAGTTATGTTCATTGCTAAAATGTAAATATTTTTGCTCAAAACTCTTTGACAAATTAAAATATAAATTCTGTCAGTTTGTTATCAAGAAAACCTAAATGATTTCTTTAATTAAATACGTAACAAAAACTATCACATGTTTTATTTTATCAAAGCTTATGTAATTAAGATTCCTTGCCTACATAGTTAATATTAGCTAAGCACTAGTAGGAAAAAATGTTCCCATGAATAAGCATGGTAATGAACAAACCACCACATATCCTGTTCCGAAATCCAAGGGAACTTTGTGATTGATGAATTGCAAACAAGGTAATCCATTAAATGACAGAAGATGATCACATTAATTTGCATAGCGCAATTATTCTGTTATTCAGATCTTTATCTATGTCAGGCCCACAAAACCTATTGTCAATAGAGCTGTTAATGCCATTCCATGGATCTTGCAATTAAGAAAGGCAACTTTTGAGATGCCTGTGCCTAGTCAGGTAAACAGCAACACAACAGGGTATACAGTATATATATATAATTGTTTTTCTTTTTTTGAGCCATGGGAATAATCATACCCCATGGAAATTGTTGCAATTTTTTAAATATTTGAACAGGCAAACTTTATATCTTTATGCAAACACTGCCTACAGATAAAGGTGACATAGTTAAATAAGAACATAATAAAATTGTGCATTTGTAATCATTTACCGTACTTTAAAAAAAAATCAATAAATGTAAAGGTGTGCTGTAGAAAAAGTAGGTACATCCTTTGCATGAAAATATGTTATTGCCCCTGTACCAAAAATTACTTTTTGTAAACATTTTGTATAACTGCCCACCAGTCTTTGGAATCGAAATTGATGACCACTTCTCCATGCAAAATTCCTTCAGATGCACAATGTTTGTGGATTTCTTTGAATACATTGCTCATTTCAAAATCTCCCTACAAAATATCATTAGGAATCAATCTGATGGAACCTAAACATATCCAGGTAAAACATACACTATATTGGCAAATGAATTGGGACACCCTTCCAAATCATTGGATTCAGATGTTCCAATCACCTCCATGGCCATGGTGCATAAAATCAAGAATCAGAAACAAAAAAGGTGCTACAACCCAATCAGGAGTCCATCTCAGCGACTAGGTAGGTGCACGATCCACAGCTGCTGTACTGTGAAACACAAATAGATAAGAAAAGATCCGCACAACTGCCACTGTGCTAAAATGTTCCTCTTTATTGAAGCAACCACAAAAGATGACATCAAAAATACATGACGGCAGTTATTATGTTCAGCTCTGTAGGGCATCAATGGAAGCAAGGCTTTCTCTCTCAATGGCTAACCTCTATATGGGGTGGTGGGAGGAGACCTTTCTTTTTTCTGTCAACAATCGATTTGCTCCGCAGATTAAATGGTATTGTCGTTAGATTGATGATCTGTTGTTGATGTGCGATGGTGACATTAAAGTCTTTGTTGATTATATTAATATCAATGATCTAAATTTACACTTTTTGATACATTGCAGTAGTCCAAGCATTGACTTCTTGGATGTTACTCCTTGTGGGGACTCCATTTCAGGATTTGTCACCACTTATACCTACAGAAAGCCATGCTCGGGCAATGCTACACTTTATGCCATGAGTTGCCATCCATCCCACGCCATCAACACCATACCTTATGGTGAATTTATCCTGTCTAAACCAAACTGCTCAAAAGAGGCAGCTTTTGAAGAGGAATGTGTCAATATTTCATCACACTTGTCTGACAGGGGTTATGACAAAAATGCCATACAGAGAGGTTTGAATAGAGCAAGATTAAGAAATAGAAAAGATCTTCTAGTTGCCACTGCCAAACCAAAACGTAATTATAAAGATGAATACCCATAACATTTGTTACCAGTTTTTCTAGAGAATACCATCAAATTGTAAAAATTATTAAAAAGGACCCAACTATTTTATACATGGACAAAAGATTAATTGCTGTTTTACAAAACAGTTATCAGTTTTCCCAGTTGATGAGCACCAACTTTAGGTTCTCATTTATCTCCTAGCCTTTTTTTTGTCCTCAAGCAATAGATGCCAACCTACCTGGTTGTCATATACTAGTAGTTATCAGGACTACTTGCAGATACTGCAACTTAAACAGGACAGGGAAATCCTTCACCTCGTTTACATCGGGGGAGGAATTTCATATCAAACAGTACATTATTTGTGGCACGAATTTTGTTATCTACCTTATTACCTACTTATCGTGTAAATTACAGTACGTGGGACGTACCACACGGATGCTATGAACTAGCATTGGAGAACACTTCTGTGACACTAATAATCCTAATGCTAAACATATTTTAAATGTATCCCATCATTTTAGGGATTGTCATGGAGGTGATCTCTCAGATTTGAGTTTCAATGGCATTGAGAGAATGTCACATCTGCCGAGAGGGGGAGATAGAGAAAGGAAACTTTATAGTAGGGAAGCATGGTGGATTTTTAAATTGCAGACCAGATTACCACAGGGGTTAAATGTCAGGTGGGATCTTGTACATTTACAATAGATTTTCTCCTCCCTTTCCCTTTAATTTTTTCTTTATTGTTGCTAATTTTTGCATTTTCTGTATTGCAATCTAGGTCCCCTTCCTACCCTCATCAAGCTTTTATTTGTGTGTGTTTTTTGTTTTAATTTTTTATTTTTGTTCATTCTGAATGATGTTCAGTGTGGTGATACTGATTCAGGCTGTTTCCCGTGCATTCCACCTGTTGAATATTTTGCCATTATGGTGATCAACTTATTTATGGGCTCGGCCTGCCTCTCTACCACTTTATATATATGGTTTTCGTTTTTTATGTTCCATGGCATATTATGGGTTATGACTAAGGCTTTTTAGCCAAAACGCATCAACCTATTGTATATTTGATGTAATATTTTGTGGTCACTTCAATAAAGAGGCGGTCATGCGGATATTCTCTTATCTATTTGTATAAAATCAAGCACCTAGGCATGCAGACTACTTCTACAAACATTTGTGAAATAATGGGTCACTCTCAGGAGCTCAGTGAATCCAAGTGTGGTACTGTGATAGGTTGCCACTTGTGCAATAAGTCCATCAGTGAAATTTCCTTGCTACTAAATATTCCACAGTCAACTGTTAGTGGTGATATAACAAAGTGGAAGCAACTGGGAACAAGGAGGAGGAGGAGGCATGGCGCATGTTCCTGTGATGAAGTCTGTGATCCATGCATGTGACTAAGGACTTTATGGAAGACTGAGCTTTTGTTTTTGCATAGAAAGGTGTCATTTTAATACAACAGTGTCCTTATCCGTACCAAAAAAACATGATCTATCTCCTATTCTTTAAGTGGGCTCCGGTAACAATTACCTGATTAAACACATCAATACTTAGAAGAAATGCAGGGAAATTGTTAGCAGTGTGCCTTTCCACTCTTCCTGTTGACTTGCTCTGTGTTTGCATAAAAGATTTGAAGGCTGAAAGATTATCAAACCCCTGCTAGAAATGGGAGAAGAATGAGCCTACTTGCTGAAATGTAAGTCTTGTGCTGTTAAATTTGGGGATGAATTACCCCACAGTGTTTCCAGATACATAAATTAAAAGGGGCTTATTTTGCAGCTCATTTACTGCTGTTAAGAATGTGTCCCAATATCCAAATCTTGGCCTCAGTTCTACCTAAAGCTAAAGATAGACATCTCCTCAATTATGTAGTTAAAGAGCCTAACACAAATCAAATTATTTTTTTTAGGTAGGGCCACAATATACTGCTGGTAACTCTATAGGACAGAGGTGTCAAACTGGCAGCCCCCCAGCTGTTGCCAAACTACAAGTCCTATGAGGCATTGCAAGGCTGACAGTTGCAAGCATTACTCCCAAAGGCAGAGGCGTGATGGGACTTGTAGTTTCGCAACAGCTGGAGGGCCGCCAGTTTGACACCCCTGTTATAGGAGGTTATGCAATCAGATTGTATTGTATATGGCCAGCTTTTACTGTTTATGCATTTTTGTGATTGAATGCAAGTAATCTGTGTTGCTTGCTGTAGACTAAACTTCTACAACAAGTGTATTGTATTTTAAAACCTTCCCAAATGGTTTGCTTAAATTTAATGTGGAAAGCATGACCATTACAGTGGTGCTTGAAGAAAAATTTAGGAAGCACTGTTCTTAAGAAAATATGCCATGAAACATAACACCTGTTTGAAATCCACATATGATAACAACCATTCCTTGTCACATGGACTGCATAATTGTTCCAGGACCTGAGAAATGGCAGCTTCCATGTCAGGCTTCTCACACAGGTGCTATGCTTTATGACACAATAACTTTAAACTGTGTCCCCATAGACTGTGAAATACATTTCTGCACACTTCTCTTTTCCATGCAATTTCTAGATAGAGACATTGGCTTTGAAGTGACTCCTAGCTGTTTTTATTGGCGAGATAGTGATGTGTCAGGATACATTCCAGTACAGTCTGGCATCTTTTAGCTATATCCAGTCATATGAGCAGACCATTTGCAAAACCATGTGCACATCACTAAATGGTTATGCAATAGTGTGTCAAAATAGCTCTCTGCAGGGTTTACAGCCTCTCTATCAATTTATAAGTGTACTGAAGGTTTCTTTAATGGTTTACGCATGCTAACTGTGCATGATATATTCTATAAACAGTATTTACAATTAGCCCCATGCTACTTTATTTCCCTGTTTGAAAACACTACACATTTTACACAACAATATTATAATAAAATAAATTTAGCAACAACAAATATCTCCTCACATTACATTTGATTTGCATAACATTACTATAGCTGTACATGTAGTGATCTCTTATCACTGGATAATAATAATAATAATAATAATAATAATATTAAAACATAGTATAGTGTAGAAAGAGTATATATAATTTGCACTTGTACTGACAAGCCTCTGTTACAATAACCACCAGTATCTATAAGCTGCTTGTAAGCATTTCTGAGAACTAGTGTGTAGCTATGTCCAACACAGGTATAGCTGTTCAGAAAGGTCCTATACGCTACATTTATAAACTGACGAGCCTGGGTTACAGTTCCAACCAGGGTAGAGAGCTACAAATTTAGCTTCTGGGACCATAACATAGAGTGGCATGTGTCACAGATAAGGGTCTTCTCCAGGAGCGGACTGTCAACTCATGGGGCCCCTGTGTCCTTGCCCAAACTCAAAAAAGCCTATTAAAAAGGTACCAGGGGCATCTCATGGGGCCCCCTACTGACCCCGGGCCCTTGGGCAGTGCCCGAGTTTCCAAATGGTCAGTCTGCCCCGGTCTTCTCTAAAATCTCAATAACTACAACAGCTGATGAACTCACAAGCTCACAAGTCACAGCACCAGCCAGTGTCTATGTACTACTATTTAGTATGTGTAGCTCTACAACTTCTACTAAGTCCTTGGCAACCTGTATAGGAGACACAATTATGATACTGAAGGGAATAGAAGTGTAAGCATACAGAAACAAAAAATAATGTTAGAAAAATTAGTAAAAAATTAGGGCATCTTTCTTAGCCATGACTTTGTTTTTGCTTATTTTCTTTAGAGCATCAAAAATAAAAAAAAGCAATAAACAACTATTCAAAAGTTTCCAATGCTGAATAAAACAAGTGAAAAGCAAACATGGAGGTGTATAATTTTTCTTATATCTAGAAATGTTTTTTCATTAAACCATTTTTTTCTCCTCTCAAAGGCCCAGTAGTCCTTGACACTAGATCTACATGTATGAGTAACTAACAAGTATGTTTTTCTGAGGGGAGACTACATGTTTAGGGGTAAAACACGGATGCTTCATGCACATAGTATCTGAACCTAGAACATCAGCACACAATATAATTTCTGAACACTAATTATCAATCAAGTGCTGCAATTCACCTATAATTTAAACAAAAATAACCAACATAAATGTCTCTTAATAAGTGTCCATGAGTTGAGTTGATACTCTATATGGTTTTATATCTTCACAGATGCTTGAATTGCAAATTACTTGTTGGTGTACTTCTGATGGTGCAGTCCACGAGTGGAGAAGAGGCCAGTATTGGCACTTCCACCCAAAGATGATGACTGACTTCCTGTGTCTCTATGACCAATTGGACACAAGTTGGGGGAATGTGTGGCTATAAAAAGGTTGTGTTAGAAAGGCTCTCCACCTACTGAGGAAGTCCTGAGAGGGGGCGCAATGCGTCTAGGAAGTAGGAGCTGGTACTGTGTTACCACCCCGCTACTATCTTGCTAGCGGAGCGATGAGCTGGATGTGGATACACATTTTATGCTTTTTATGATTTTATATCTGTAAGTGTTATTTTAGTGGGGGATGCAATAAAATGTTATACAGAGAGCAGTATGTTTCAGTCTCTCTGTTGCATGAGATCAATTTTGGCCTGATGTCAGAGTGAGTGAAAGGCAAGAGGAGATAAGAAGATGCCACTGCGACTGAGGAGTTGAGAACACCCAGATGAGCGCATACTGTCATTTCTTTTCTTGAGGTGAGCAGGTTTTTCACCTGGTGTGTTGGAGGATCACTGAATATTACTAAAGAAGAAGACATTCATGGAAGTGATACACGTCACTGAGTGGATTGTTTATGGATGCTTTAGTTTATCACTTGTGTATGTTTTTCACAGGAGTATTTGTTTTCTAACAATTATAAACTTAGAGAGTTGCTCTGCACTAGTAATTTGTGAAACTATTGAATGTCCACCATTTAATTTATGCACATTATTTATTATTGGTTCACTGTGTTAGATTTATTTATATATTTTTTTTTGTTTTTTAGACGCAAATACTTGGATAGAGTTATTTTTCACTGTCACAGATTGATTTATATGCTACAGTCAGGTCCATAAATATTGGGACATCGACACAATTCTAACATTTTTGGCTCTATACACCACCACCATGGATTTGAAATGAAACGAACAAGATGTGCTTTAACTGCAGACTGTCAGCTTTAATTTGAGGGTATTTACATCCAAATCAGGTGAACGGTGTAGGAATTTCAACAGTTTGCATATGTGCCTCCCACTTGTTAAGGGACCAAAAGTAATGGGACAGAATAATAATCATAAATCAAACTTTCACTTTTTAATACTTGGTTGAAAATCCTTTGCAGTCAATTACAGCCTGACGTCTGGAACGCATAGACATCAGCAGATGCTGGGTTTCATCCCTGGGGATGCTCTGCCAGGCCTCTACTGCAACTGTCTTCAGTTCCTGCTTGTTCTTGGGGCATTTTCCCTTCAGTTTTGTCTTCAGCAAGTGAAATGCATGCTCAATCGGATTCAGGTCAGGTGATTGACTTGGCCATTGCATAACATTCCACTTCTTTCCCTTAAAAAACTCTTTGGTTGCTTTTGCAGTATGCTTTGGGTCATTGTCCATCTGCACTGTGAAGCGGCGTCCAATGAGTTCTGAAGCATTTGGCTGAATATGAGCAGATAATATTGCTCGAAACACTTCAGAATTCATCCTGCTGCTTTTGTCAGCAGTCACATCATCAATAAATACAAGAGAACCAGTTCCATTGGCAGCCATACATGCCCACGCCATGACACTACCACCACCATGCTTCACTGATGAGGTGGTATGCTTAGGATCATGAGCAGTTCCTTTCCTTCTCCATACTCTTCTCTTCCCATCACTCTGGTTCAAGTTGATCTTGGTCTCATCTGTCCATAGGATGTTGTTCCAGAACTGTGAAGGCTTTTTTAGATGTCGTTTGGCAAACTCTAATCTGGCCTTCCTGTTTTTGAGGCTCACCAATGATTTACATCTTGTGGTGAACCCTCTGTATTCACTCTGGTAAAGTCTTCTCTTGATTGTTGCCTTTGACACACATACCTACCTCCTGGAGAGTGTTCTTGATCTGGCCAACTGTTGTGAAGGGTGTTTTCTTCACCAGGGAAAGAATTCTTCAGTCATCCACCACAGTTGTTTTCCGTGGTCTTCCTGGTCTTTTGGTGTTGCTGAGCTCCCCGGTGCGTTCCTTCTTTTTAAGAATGTTCCAAACAGTTGTTTTGGCCACGCCTAATGTTTTTGCTATCTCTCTGATGGGTTTGTTTTGTTTTTTCAGCCTAATGATAGTGCTGATAGTGACAGCTCTTTGGATTCCAAATGCAAATAGCACACTTGAAATGAACTCTGGACCTTTTATCTGCTCATTGTAATTGGGATAATGAGGGAATAACACACACCTGGCCATGGAACAGCTGAGAAGCCAATTGTCCCATTACTTTTGGTCCCTTAATAAGTGGGAGGCACATATGCAAACTGTTGTAATTCCTACACCTTTCACCTGATTTGGATGTAAATACCCTCAAATTAAAGCTGACAGTCTGCAGTTAAAACACATCTTGTTTGTTTCATTTCAAATCCATTGTGGTGGTGTATAGAGACAAAAATGTTAGAAATGTGTCGATGTCCCAATATTTATGGACCTGACTGTACTTTTACAGTGTTATAAATGTAATTGGTCACTTATAGCACTGCACTCTTTTTTGTATTACTGTTAGCTTCTGGCCTCTAAGGTGATGACTCCTTTCTTTATCTCTCACCACTGTCTGTTCCGCCCTGTGTGGTAGGCTGTTTCTATGTTCTTTATAATAGTAAAGTACTAAATAATATCTGAGTGAAAAAATGTGTACATATAAAATGTTTTTCCTGTAGAAGTTTAACCCCTTCACGCCTAAGGGTAAAACAAATTTTAATGCCTAAGCACAATTTTGCAACTTTTACATGTGTACCGTACATATCATCACAACTATTTTGTTTATCCAGGTGAATTATATCTTGTTTTTTTCAGGACAAATTGGGCTTTCATTTGATGGTAAATAGTTATGGATATCTCCTGATTTTTGTTTTGTTTTACTATCAAAGGAAAACTGGCCCAAAATAGTAAAAAAAAAATCTGGCTGTATATTTCTTGTTACTACCATAATCTATCACCAAAGAACAACCCAAAACAAATTCTCCTTCTCCTAATGATCGCAGAAATGCCACAGATGTGTATGTGTTTTGTTGTTTGTACATGTAGTACAACCCTGAAACAATAGTGCACATTTTGCTTTTTTTTGTCCTATCTGAAACACACTGACGCTAACTGTCACTGATACTAATTTTAAAAAAAGCCCAAAGAAAATTATTATAACTGAAATAGTCAACAAATATTTTTTGAATATCTTCTTTGCTCCAGGGGTGTTCCAGCAGATGAAAACACCAAATTAAAGTACAAATATGATCAGTGGATCTGCATAATAGTGTTCTATTAGTTGCCCTGAAAAGTCTCACACATACCTATTAATCCTGCTAATGAAGTTAGTGAAGCTTCCTGTGAATTTGTGGCAATGATTCTGCACTGCTCCAGAATTCAGAGCAGAGTTGCCACTTTCATGTAGACTGTACCGGCTTGTACTGCAAAAAAATGAGAAGAAATTGCAAGAGGAATGGTTATCAGCATTGTCACTGCAGATACACATGCCTGTAACTTGTCAATCAGCACCTGGCCACACTTAAGCCGAGCATACATGGGCCAGTTTTTTCAATCAGCCAGCACACTGATCGAAAAAAAAAATGTATTCCCCCATCCACACATTTGATGTGGATAGAGGAATTCCCCCTGCTTTGTTATAGTATTTTGATAGTGGGGACTCCTTTCCTGTCAGAATGCAATGATTAGCACTGCATCTGATTGGATGCAGCACTGATTGAAAATTTTTTTGTCAAAAAGCCTCTAATGATCAACTTCATATGAATGGGAATGGCCATAGATGGGATTAAATTCAGCTGGTCCATGCTGAATATGGTGAATTTTGATCCATCCATGGCCAGCTTAAGTATTTCCATCTACTTTCAGGAATGACCACAAAAATGAAGGAGGATTTGGCTCAATCCGAGAAGATAAAATACGTTTTTGGGTTACTTTATGAGGCTTGTGTATCACATATAAACTGGATTCAGGGTTTGTTTAGACTGTCATACGGAAACCTTTAATTTTAAAAATGGTGAGGAAAGGAATTATTGCATGCAGCTCAGCTTCTTAATGCCACTTTTTTTTTTTTTTTTTGTGAACAGATGACCTGTAGTGGACAGAATTGCTATCATTGTTCTGAGCCATGTATTTTTGTTTCAACAGCAACTAATTTGAAAACAATGACAGCTGAAAAATGTGAGTACACTGTTGAAAAAAAAAAGAAGAAGAAAAAAAAGTTTCTGCCACATCATTACCATTGCATACATCACATCTTATGTCCTTTACATAAAACAGTAGGTGGTCTAGAACACAGGAATTGTTCCTCCTGCATGTTTGATAAGCAGCCATTTCTGCTTTAGGATATGAATACAATGAGCTATTTGTATCTCATCCAAATGCATTTTGGAACTCACAAAAGTCTTTATCTTTCACTTCACTAACGTTAATTGTAGTTGCTTTTTCGATTGTTTTTTTTTCTGAGGTTTATGGCTCAAATATACATCTGGCTGATGTTGACATGTACATCTTCAACTTCTCTCCATTAAAAAATATAATTTGTTTTTTTTTATAATCTCCTTGAGCATAAAATATAATGTATAGAATAGCATGTTTTAAAGCAGAACTCCAGAAAAAGATAAGCATTGGACAATAGAAAATATTTTATGAATCTCTATCATGCAATGTCATCTTTCTGTCTGCAACTAAAGTTTATAATCACAATTGTTTCCTATGAAACTCCAAAACACTAATACAACTTAAAAAAAAAATAAAGCCTTATCAGTACATAAGTTGTCTACACATATTAACATATTTGTTAAAGCTGAACATCAGCCTTAAATTTAGTCTTGTACAGTTGTATATGTTCCCCTCTTGCAGTGAAATTCTGAATTCTGAAACTGATTTCACTGCACACTGTGAGCAGGTCCTGGAGGATAGAAGGCCTAACAAAGATTATCACTGGTCAGCACAGTCACATGACCTTGTTGACCTATCACTGCTGCCACTGAATGCATTACAGTGCAATCTATTTCAGCAACTGGCAGGGGTGGCGGGAGAAGGGCATGGGACCACCTAAATGCAGTGGGGTTAGTTCACCTTTTAATTTTTTTAAGAAAAAGTGAACTTTTTGGGAGCAACATGTTTCCACTGCTGCAGCCACTCACCGATCCCTTCTCTCCCTGTAACAGTGGTATGGGGAGAAGTTTCCCATAGCAGCTGTCACTTTTTGAAAAGAGCACGGCTTTGCAGGCCACTGCCCACAGGGCCACATCACTCATTCACAGAGTTCTGTGAATGAATCAATTACAAGTCCTTTGTGGATGCCAGCTTGTAATTCTCAATGAACTACTATGGCTCTGTTGAGTGCTCTGGATTCTTCCTGTCAGTGTGAAACTTCCTGCCCGTATGATGTAGGGGCAGACAGCTTACACTGACAGCCTGCAGAAGTCCTGCATGACACCAGCAATCTGCTGTTCGCTGGTGCAGTGTTTTCCAGGCTCCTACAAAAAAATAGTAAATGCACATTTTCTTACCTGCAAAAAAATGTGCATTTACTTTTTTTCTTAAAAGGTGAATTTATCCTTTAACCAAAATACTGCTGTGCTGTAAAGAAAAAAACCCGATTTAATGCTCTGGGATAGATATACTAACAAAGATAAGCAGACTACAAGAATTTACAGAAGAATTTACTATTAATTGCATGCATTCATTAAAAAAACATATTGTAGGGCAATTACCATAAATTCATGTCATGAAAATGCAATGCAAACAAATAAGTAATGTACCTACTGTATATTTGCTATCATTAGTATAATTTTATTGTATTTTATCCTTTCCTTTCCTTCCAACTAAAAGTTTCTATAACAATTGTTAACTAATATATATTGGTTTAGAGAACGTTGCCAAAATTCATCCCATATATGGATATAACACAACATTGTATAGTCTAATATGCACTAAGGCTGCATTCATACATGGGCATTTTGAATCGCAGGCAAATTCGTCGCGAATCTGCCCGTGATTTCAAAACACTGTGCTAAAATGGTAAATCGTGGAACTGCGTGTTCCTGTGCCATTAATTTTGATGGCACCTGAAATTGCGGTTCAGTTCTGTGGCGATTGTCATGCAATAAATTGAGCAGCAATCACAGAAAACTGCATTGCGCGAAGAGTTTTGCCAAAAAGAAGTTCCCCGACTTCTTTTGGGTGACATGCTTCACATGATGCGGTTTACAGAATGTGAGATTTATCGCCCAACAATCGCAGCAGAACTGCACAGCATTTTCAGGCGCCAGTAAAATTAATGGCACCTGAACACATAGTTTCATGATTTGTCATTTTATCAGAGTGTTTTGAAATCATTGTGATTCTGTCTCTGATTCAAAATGCCCACTTGTGAATGAAGCCTCAAAATCAGGTTGAGATGGTGAGTGAAATTATCATTACTGAAAGCCAATGACCTTTTATTACTTTGTACAGTGCTGTCATTCTAACATTCTTTAAGCACTATCAGTTGGAGGTCATATGCAGGAAGAACTGAAGGAGAGGACAGCAGGGTCTGGTCATAATCATTTTTAATCCAATGAGAATGATGAGGTGGGAAGGTGACATATGGTGGTGCAGAGCTTTAAGCTCTGACTTTAGAGATGTGTTATCCTCCTGGCTCTAATATTTTCTGGAGTGAGTAAATCACAAGATTGGCTGAACAGAATCTAAAATATTTTGGGAAATAAAATGGTTTATAGACTGTATCTGTATCAGATTTAGCCTTGATACTAGCAAAATGAAAATTCTAGTCTTGCTCGTTATTTCCACAGACAAATTTATTGAATCTAGCAAGACAAATGGATACTTACAAAAGGATAAAAACAGCAGACTTATAACTGATGCACTTCTGCCAAATGTGATGTAACCCATCCTTAGACCAAACAGTTGGAAGGCTGATGCATTTCATGGGACTCACTTCAGGGCTCAGAGGAAAGGGGTCAGTCCCCCAAAACGCATTAGCCTTCCAACTGTTTGGTCCAAGGATGGGTTACACTGTGCTCGGCAGAAGTGCATCAGTTATAAGCCTGATGTTTTTATCCATTTGTGAGTATCCATTTGTCTTGGTGGATTCAAAAAATGTTTCTATGGTAATGCACAATGAGTTTGCACCCTCCTTTTTATTTTCAAAACCAAAAATAGTGAAGTGCTAAAATAAATCCCTAAATACACACACAGTGCATATAATATTAAGTGAAAACCATACCTCATAAATAAATTATATCCGTGACATAAAAAAATATCAATATAAAACAAAATATATAAGGAAAAACTTTTCCTTGCCCTTAAATTAATTCTTCAAATCAAACATTAAAAAAAATAAAAAATCCATAATATTGCGAATAAACAGTGATGAAAAAAAATTATATATATAAAAAAACTGTGTTAATTACCATATATATATATATTTGTGATTATTTCTAATAATAAATGTGACAACCTAACAGAATAAAAAATATAAAAAAATGTGAATCTCAATCAAATGTACGTGATTATTGTGAAAAAAACCATATATTAAACTATTACATAAAAAAATCACTAGAACTTGTGATATTTCAAATATGAAAAAAGTGTCCATAAATGAACAAACACAGTCCATGCAGTAAGGTGAAAACGACACTCAGTGTTCTTCACTTCTAGTGCTCATAAAAAAGAAAGGGAAGAAATCCTCCAATGGCAGCAATGCCTGCTCACCTCCCCAACTCGACCCGCAAAGGGCCACAAGGCTATAACTCTCCTCCAGGAAATCGTTTGCTTCCAAGCAGCTCAGTAAGGAATCACAGGACCTCCTCTCCACCTCCTCTCAAACGTCATATAGGACACAAACAGAGCTTCCCATAGTGTAATACCATTTGTTTATTCAAGACACTCCATATAACAAACTGTTTCCACTCACATGCGTTTGGTTAAAAAAATGCAGTCCTCCTCATTCCCTGGGTGCATTCACATGTAAAGAGGGAAACCAATATGGTCGCTGTGCTCGGACATCCGTCCCCACGTGACCGGAAATGATGTGTCTCTGGGCTGGGAAAAGCGTGCCGTTTTTCCCAGCCCAGAGACACATCATTTCCGGTCACGTGGGGACGGATGTCCGAGCACAGCGACCATATTGGTTTCCCTCTTTACATGTGAATGCACCCAGGGAATGAGGAGGACTGCATTTTTTTAACCAAACGCATGTGAGTGGAAACAGTTTGTTATATGGAGTGTCTTGAATAAACAAATGGTATTACACTATGGGAAGCTCTGTTTGTGTCCTATATGACGTTTGAGAGGAGGTGGAGAGGAGGTCCTGTGATTCCTTACTGAGCTGCTTGGAAGCAAACGATTTCCTGGAGGAGAGTTATAGCCTTGTGGCCCTTTGCGGGTCGAGTTGGGGAGGTGAGCAGGCATTGCTGCCATTGGAGGATTTCTTCCCTTTCTTTTTTATGAGCACTAGAAGTGAAGAACACTGAGTGTCGTTTTCACCTTACTGCATGGACTGTGTTTGTTCATTTATGGACACTTTTTTCATATTTGAAATATCACAAGTTCTAGTGATTTTTTTATGTAATAGTTTAATATATGGTTTTTTTCACAATAATCACGTACATTTGATTGAGATTCACATTTTTTTATATTTTTTATTCTGTTAGGTTGTCACATTTATTATTAGAAATAATCACAAATATATATATATATGGTAATTAACACAGTTTTTTTATATATATAATTTTTTTTCATCACTGTTTATTCGCAATATTATGGATTTTTTATTTTTTTTAATGTTTGATTTGAAGAATTAATTTAAGGGCAAGGAAAAGTTTTTCCTTATATATTTTGTTTTATATTGATATTTTTTTATGTCACGGATATAATTTATTTATGAGGTATGGTTTTCACTTAATATTATATGCACTGTGTGTGTATTTAGGGATTTATTTTAGCGCTTTACTATTTTTGGTTTTGATACTTTATTACCTATTGGTTAAGGCAGAGTGTTAGCAGCTGTTAGGATAGGGACTTACCCATACTAAGCGCAGGAGGATATTCCCATTTTTTATCTCCTTTTTATTTTGCATTTGTGAAGATGTCCTGGCCTGCACCCAGAGAGGGATTAAGGACTGAAATATTGTATAAGAAAACCCCTGGATTTAGCGCTGGAGTGTTTTTTGGAGAATTTACTTGTTTTGTATTTACCAGATTGTCTTACAAAAATAATTTTCTTTTCTATGTAATCAAAAGACAAGTTGCAATTTTTTAACAGCACTAGTGTTGCTAGTAGCACTAATAGATAAATTTATTTTGGTGTTTTGTCCAATTTCCATTGACACTGAAATTACATTTACGGTAAAAAGTATTACGACATCATTTACAAATGTTTATGTGCTCAAGGATAAATCCACTTTAAAACAAAGAGCAGTTATCCTTTTTGCCCCCATCCCAGTGATGATCCATTCTTAACTAGACCCAGCAACTCATGTACACGCCAACAGTGATGAATTGGGCTTTAAGCTGGAACAAGCCCTAAAATGGAAGTGCTGGTTGAACAAATTCAATGCTAGCAGCTCCTGGTATCAATCACTAAAACAATTATAAAGTAATTTGCAAAGTAAATAACATTTGTTCCCCTAGCTGCCTGTAACATTGCACTGCATAAATGTAGTGGGTGGGAGAATAGGGAACGTCTGTAACTCAGAAATAACAGCAGTAACAGGGGTAAATACCCTTAGAAACTAAGATAATGCAGGTGAACCTAACTACAGCATTCAAGCCTTGTCTAGCCATAGCCATTGGAATAATAGAACAAGGTTGCCAGTTGTAGTGCCAGCTGTATGGTGTCTTGCATTGATAAAAAATGTGCAGGTGCATTTGTAGTCTAATCAAATTAATGGGTTGCCTTAATACAAAGCATGTAAAAACAATGCTCCAGAACAGAAAGGTGTGATGGAGGCCTATATATTCCTGAACCTGCACATTTTGGTTTGCTAAAAACTACAAAATCCAGTAGAGCTTATCAGTAAGATAACTTTCTTGTAATGGGGATGTCCTTTTTAGAACTCCTAGATTCAGTGGACTCAGTTTACTAAATGAATTAAGACTGTACACTTATTCAAGTATTCACTTATAAGTTAACAATCACTTTGCTAAAACTGGCCATACATGGATCAAAATTCGGCTGGGTCAGCAGTGATTTGAATCATGTATGGGCAGGCTGATTGTACCCAAGTCAATCCACACTTGGTGGAAGAAAAAATGGGCTTTCAAAGTCTTTGTTCCCATATTGAATCAATCCCTTTGTCTCAGATGATGTCTCGATAGTTGAAATCCTCAATAATAAGGAACCCATTTCTGTTTTATGCCTTTTCAAATTGTAGCAGCGTTTGAACTTCAGCACAGGTGTGGAGGTGAGATGTCAATGACCACTAATAAGCACATTGTGTTTATTGCCATCACACACTGTCACAGTTTCAAAGATTCAGAATTGATCCGGAACTAAAATGTACAAACAAACCATACCTCTCTTCTTTTTGTATTTTCTACTTGTTCTAAGGACATTAAAGATTTTCAGATTCCTTGGCCAATCCTAACTTTCATCCAACTAGTTTTCCATTATGCTAACCAAACCACATTATTTTTCTTGCTGAAAACCTCAATACCCTCCAGTATAAACGCACACACACTACTATCTCTACTACTCTATCTTGCAAAATTGTCTTTTCCTGCTCCCACTCTCCTTCTCAAAATTCTCAAAATCTTAGTTTATTATCTTCTTTAACCCTCTAAATATTTTTTGCAAGCACAGCTCCACCATCAACAATAAGATGAAGCCCATGTTTACCACAGGGACTCAGTGAGAAGTTAACCTGGTCTTTCAAAAAACCCAAGCCTTCTAATTGACCAACTTTAGAATTCATCTTATCTAAGTTTATTTACAGATTTCACTGCTCAGCAAATAAAATATTAGAAAATATTTGTTTAATATTTTTTTTTTACAAGTATGGAAAACATCACCAGAAAATGACATTGGTGTCTGACTTTGTATCTTAGTTAAGATAGATTTTACAATATGTTTAGCCTTTAAAATGACACTAATAGTCTCAAGAGACTACACTCCTTCTTTCAGTTCAACAATTATGTCCATTTCAATGCTGTTTGAAAGTCTGAAACTGTTCAGTTACTGTAAATGGAATCATATTGCCATTGAATTCAAAGAATCATAAACTACATAGATGGAAATTTCTTTTTGCATTTTTAATAGTTTGTGGATATGTCATGTTTTGGCAACAGTACTAAAGCTTTTTCCATATTGAAATAAGCTTAGTTGTATCTTAGGGTATGTCTTTTTTAGTCAAGAGTGGCTACTTCTTGTTGGCTATTTTAAATTATCATTGGAAAAATCTCAGCTACTGTTTCCATGTATTAGTATATCTCTGATGTATTCCAAAAGAAAAAAACTTACCTGAGTGTTTGATCCTACCAAACACATTTACCGTTTGTAAAACTGGTCTAAACAGGAGACCCTTTCAATTTTATTGATGTGTCCTTGGTAGATTTATGCTAAATTACAGGTATAGTAAAATGCTTTGATTAGCACGCATAAAAGAAGGCCACACATTCTACAATACAGTTCATCTGACGATATACATTTAATGGATTGTTTAGTTAAACACTCATACAACACACAGTAGCTGTGAGCAGGTGGTAGTTTGCATTTTAGAGTGACCACTTCCCTGGTGATTTTAGTGGATGGAGTACTGTGTTCTTTATATTCTGATGTAGGTGAAGCTCTGGGCAGAAGGTAGATAGGGGCTGGTTATCCCTGACCTATAGCAGATAGGTTTGTAGTCTGGAGAGCAGTAGGCCTTCTGGACCTAGGCCAGGGAGAGACTCCATGTAAGGATCCACTGCTTGGGAAATCATGACAGAGAATTGTGTTGGACACAAACACAATTTAATCTTCAAGTTTTTGCACAAGATAAAATATGAGGTAGTGTCAAGTGAACAAATAGCAGATATGTCAAATCTTGAAACTGTGTGTGTCCATGAAATGGAAAAAGATTATAGCACCCCAAACTATCACTCCACCACAATTTAAATGCCTTTGCATTAGAGACCTAAAATTATTTCTCTCACTTCAGCATTTGACAATACTATATTTGTTTGCCTAATTGTTTAAATACATGTGAGCATCTGATGCTTGTTTGCATTCATATATGTGTGTGTGAAACAAAAGGATGCTTTTAATTTTTATATATTTTATTTATTTCATTATAATTTAATATTTATTTATTTATTTTAACTTACATTTATTGCTTCACAAAGGGGCTAATAAGCCCCCTATATGATAGCATTGAGCAGGTGGCAGGTACCCCAATGTCTGCACTGCTCTCCACAGGACTGTACTCGATCTGCTGTTTACATGAAATGTTGACACCTTTGACAGCCCCCAAATCACTTGTATGTAAAAGCACTGAGTTGGCTGAACAAAACTGCTGCCTTGATCACATTTACAGAAAACCACTGAGTGGACTGAACTAAACTGAAACAAGCTCTACTCTACTGAAGTCATGAGCTTTCTTTATTCTCTTCAGACACTGGATGTATTAGACATGTCCATGAGCTGAAGAGGTACAAAAATGCAAAAAAGCATACAAACAAAAAGTTCAGAACATAGTTCCTCTTTTAGAAGTGAAAACCCCTAAAACAAAAGCCCACTTTTTATAGAGAATCCTTACAGAAAAACAAAAAAGCACTTCAACCTTAACCAAAGGACCTAGCAACATAAAATGAACACTATGCCCACAGTGTTAATGAAAACGGAACAAATAACAATTTTGTAAATGGAAAACAACAACTAACAAACATAAACTTATGAAAACATTTTATGAAAGTAAAGTACAGCTCTAGTCTTCTGTGACCACCCCACAGTTCTCATTCAATACATCTCAACCAATCAAATCAAAAACAAATCATATAACAAAATAATGAAAATTTACATACATATGTCTATATTGTAATATTATTATTATACAGGATTTATATAGTGCCAACAGTTTGCACAGCACTTTACAATATAACGTGAGACAATACATTTAAAATACAATAAAATACAAGAGGACTAAGAGGGCCCTGCTCATAAGAGCTTACAATCTAATAATATAATAACATAAAAATGTCATAATGATTTTACTAGTCCCACAACATTTACTTTAGA